>NW_012098577.1:89914-112821 GCF_000951045.1 Mandrillus leucophaeus | reverse complement strand
TAGCTTGGCCGGGTGGGCCCGCCTGCGGCGTCTCGGGTGCACGGACGTGTGTGCGTGCACTGGTGAGACTGGGGCAGCCAGTGTCGGTTCACTGGCAGGTGCTCCTCCAGTGGCCGTGACAATGCCCAGCCAGCAGAGTCTTTCTCACGGCATTTCCTTAAAAGCCTACTTGTTATCCTTGAGGGCCAGAGCGTAAAACCATGCCTCTAGACGCGAGCTATGAGCATGGAGTTGTAGCTGTCCAGATGGTCATTTAGAATTGTGTGCATTTTTAAAGACCGTCTTTACGACAAAGATTTTCAAGTCCTGTCGTCTCCACATTTTCTGAAAACGTGGGAAAAGGAGGATTTGCTACGAGTTGTCCGCTCTCCTTTATTCCCTCCCTCCAAGAACGGTTCTTTGCGGTGCCCAAATGTAATACCTTCTGTAGGACAAAAGCGCTTTTAAAACTTAATTTTCTAGTGGCCCTATTCCTAATAATTCTTCATAAAAATTTAGCCCGGCCTCAAAACTTACGGCAAATCAGTCCATTTAAAACCATTCGAATATCAATTGGTGTGTAATGTCCCCATTCCCTCAAGTAAAATCTGTTTGTTTGAAATATTGTTTTGTTGCCCTTGAAGAGTTTTCTCAAAAGTCGTTTCGCCACAGGCGCTTGAATTTCCCATTTCTTGTGGAAGCTGACCTGGAGTCTCCATTTTGGTGAGCGGGTGGAAAAGCTGTCCTGGATCTACCTTGTCTTAGGAACCTTAGGGTATATCAATGGTGACGGTATTGCTGAGTGGACCCGAATGTTACTGCATTTGTGGTCAGGTCCTTAATAGGAGGTTTGTTGGGATATTAACACTGTGAAGGTTGTGGGAAGGATATAGTTAGGGGGGAGGTTCGCTTGCAGTTTTAAACTATGGGGAGAGAAAGAAGAGGAAGAAAACATCTGGAAGATAAAGGCCAGAATGGGGTAGGAAAAATTAGAATATGAAGGAACACATTACATTAAATTTTCTGTGATTCCTCTTTTGTAATTTTATCTTTTTGAGAGAGTATTTTTATTTTTGTGTGATTAAATCTGGCCCCTTGTTGCCTGTTATTTGGGTAACTTTATGCTGCCACCTTTCGGGGAGTTAGTTTTTTTTTTCTTCTTCCCTTCAAAGACAACTTTAGGTGTGTAAGCCCCTCCCTCTTCCTTGTCTTAGATGTTTTCTTTCTTGTGTAGTGTCGTCTTTCAGGAACAATCAAGTCAGTTGTATTCAGTGCACACACTCTTTCCCTGTGGTTCAAGGGAATTTTAGTTTTAGGGTATGCTCCTTGTTTAGAACAAATACCCAGTGCTGGTCAGTGTCTGCCACTCTACCTGTTACTTACTGTGGAACCTTTTTTCTTTTCTAGGCCTAAGATGTGTTTTTATAGATCCTCTCTGATTTAGTTTTTTTGGTTGATTTGTTCTGGTTACCGCCTCTTCACAAGAGAAAAACAAAGCACTTCTGTCCCAGTTTCAGTGGTCTTAGTTAAGACTCAGCTCCTGGTCGGTTAAGGGAGAATGATGCTGTAAGTGTCAGTACCATCACTCCTTGAACCAACCTTTTGGTTATGTGTCCACAGACAGATGCTACTGGCTGAATCCTTGTAACCAAGCGCTCATGGCTCTTCCAGCCTTTCCTGCTTATCTTTTAAAAATAATCCGCCTCCCCTCCTGCCACCCCACTTCTATTCTAGAAGCAAGTCTTAGGTTCTCTTGAAGGACACAATAAAGCCTTCCAGAATATCCTGACTTCTAAGCTGGGATCAGCCTTTTCCTCTTTCTTTGCTGAAAGACCCGGTTTTTTTTTTTTTTTTTTTTTTTTTTTAAAAAAAACAAACCTGTGACGCTTTTCAGGCATTAGCATGGCACAAGAGTACCACAGTGGCAAATTAGCCTTCATGTTCTTTTTCCCCAAAGGACTAGATACTCTGAAATAGCTTCTTAAGCTTCTTACCAAGACTGACTTTACCATTCACCTTTTTGATAGCTTGTCTGCATGGTAGCATCAGTTTTTTCGCTCCCATTTGATGTCTTATTAAATCTATCATATCATCACATTCTTATTACCACCTTTATCACTCATAATATTTGGAATTGAGAGAGGCTAGAATCTATGGTACTTAGCTTGGTTACTTTTTTGTTGACATTTTAAGGGGGCCAGATAGGTGAGGTGGTATTAGGTCCGGATGGTGTGCCACCCTGTGGAAAACCTGCCCATAGCAGTCTACCCCTGGCTCTTTGTTTCTTGGCTACTTAGCTGGACAAGTCAAAAATTATTGTAAGCTACCACATTTGAGTGTGTGTGTGGGAAGGTTAATTTTTTATTTTTTATTTTTTGCCATGGGTACTTAGTTATAGGCAGGACTGCTTTTCCAACTTGTAACCGGTATGGTTGCACATCCTCCCCAATCTTGAAATTCTTAAGAATTTTTGTACAAGGTTACCCTGCATTTTCATTTTGCACTGGGATGCACAGATTACGTAGCTTTTCCTGGTTAGATGCTTTCCCGCTTGTTAGTATTTAGGCTGTCAGTATGGCTGCTTTGTTGATATATTATAGAACTGTTTGAAGGCTTTATGTCTGGTGATGCCACACCTGACTATCAAATTCACTATGGAGGACATAAAATGCATACAATTTTTTTTGCTTTGGCCATTTTTATTTTCGAGATGTAGAAATCTTCACCAATATGGTTATGCACGGAGCCCACATATTGTAGTTCAGTGCCAAATCCACACTTTTGTATGTTCTAATTTGGGAAGAACATTTATTGTATATTTATTTGGTTCAGGATACTAGATGGTTTATAGTGCTAGTTAATTATTTCAGGATTTCAAATAATGTAAATTTGCCAAGTGGAAACAGAAGACACTTAAGCTTAAAAGGCAGTGCTTATTTTAAGGCTTTTACATATTAAAAGGTACATTTTTTTTTTTATAGCTTTAAATGATAACTTTTGGAGCCTGAAAAAAGTCGAAGTTTGCGTAATAAAATCCTAGATTTTTATGGAATACTTAGGATATTTTTCACTAGTAAATTTAACTGATTTGGCTTTCAGCTTGTGTGATGTGTATCGTAAGTTTCATTTTAGTAAGGTCACTAGAATAATTTTTTATTTCAAGGGAAGATTTTCTGTATCTCTAGGCTTGTATTCCATTGTGTAAAACAAAACAAAAGGTAACTCTTGTGTGAGCAACGCTGTGCTAAATGCTTTCTCATAGACATCTTCCGCTTTAATATCAGTGCTAACTTTCTAGAGATTGGTCTTAATAAAAATACCTATTTTTGCAAGGGTTGTTATTTTCTCAGAGCTTTGAATTAGGCTTTCTGTGCGTCAATTGAATTGATATTCTTAATGACATGTTAGCTTTTTGAATATTGCTGAATAGTTTCGTGTGATAACAGATATAGGTTTTCATTGTAAGAAATCTTTATGAAGAGAAGGATAGGAGCTTTGAGGAGTAAAATAGTTAAAATAACCCAGAAAGTCGTAAGAATAGGTGGAATGGGGAGAAAACTAAACCAGTTTATAGAATGCCTTACAGTGTCTTTTTTTTAAAACTTGCAGTTTCTTAGTATATATTTATATTACTGGTTTCCATGACATCAGTTTCTGAATGAAAATGAATAGCAGATAAGGTCTGACATGCAAAGTCCCCTTTCCCACTTTTAAAAATGTATTTTAAAAAGCTTGACAAATTTAAAATTATACTTATTGTAAGACAGTGACAGTAAAATGATAGTTTTTTTTTTTTTTTTTTTTTAAGGCACATTGAAGGTTTTGCTTTAGCACTTGTATATTTTGAACCAGGTATATTATCTACAGTTTGATGTACATGTATATTTTTCCCTTGTCCAATCTAACGCAGATGCTCCTGATAAACCCATTGTAAGTTGAAAATGGCATTAAGTTAAAAACGTATTTAATACGCCTAACCTACTGAATATCAGAGCTTAGTCTAGCCTACCTTACACATGCTCAGAACATTATAGAGTTGGGCAAAATTATCTGGCAACATGGAGTATCGGTTGTTTACTCTGGTGATCCATTGGCTAAGTGGGAGCTGTGGCTTGCTACCGTTGTCCTGTATCAGAGAGTCTCTTACCACCGACTGCTAGCCTGGGAAAGGATCAACATTCAACATATAGTTTCTCCTAAACGTGTATTGCTTTTGTATCATCATACAGTCGAAAAATCGTAAGTTGAACCATCATAAATTGGGGACCATCTATACTGATAGATTTAATAGTCAGGTTTTTCCTTTGACTTAAAAAAGTTTATCATGAAAAGGAAATTTATATTCTAAATGTTCTTTTCTTCCAGAATTTTGTTTTTGTGGGTTGTTCATTATTGGAGATTATTTCAGCAACTTTAAAGACTATGTTAATGGAATGTCACAAAAATCTTTTGTAAATATCAAATCAATAAACTGTTCCTTCAACATGGATTTTTATTCCTTTTTTTCCTCACTGAAAGCTTTAGTACACACTTTCTTGACTAATTTCATCTCTTTATGGGACTAGGCAGTGATAGTTGTTTTGAGATTCTTAGCTTTCCTGCATTTTTTTTTAGAGTCATTGTGAAATTGAAAGTTCTTATTAATATTGAGGGGCTGGAGTCTCTTTATAAGCATTTGAAGAAAGCTGTAGCTGTCTCTTCCTAGAGAAATATTCAGATAATTAAGAAATTTCCATACAGTTTTTACTATTTTGCAGTTTGGGAGAGAGAGTGTCAAAATGAGGTTCTATTTGGGAAATAGGACTTTGGCAATTAGAGTTGTCATCTTATACTAGTGAGAAAGGGATGAAGCCATTCAGAGGTTTTTGTCTGCTGTTGAGTTAGTGATGTGCGCCTTTAGTGTTCTTTGAAGGATGACAGACTCTAAGCTTGCCTGTCTCAGTTTGTTTTAAAATCCATTCCGTTTTTGTAAACAAATAATCACACACATAAGGTCTTGTGAGCACCGTGTAGCCAGTTTATTTGCTGAGTTGTCTCAGTAGGTTTTGTCACTTAGGTTGAAACTCTTAATTTAGCACAGGCAAGTGGAAAATACTAGGCTAGAAGTCTGAAGTTTTCAGCATCTGGTTTGGTTTAATTACCTATGTCCTTGGTTTCTTAACCTTTGATGTGTATAAAATCTTACCCTCCCCATCTCAAGGACCGCGTAAAGATGAGCATATTGAAGTACAAGATTTTTGGCAGTGAAATGACATTGACTGAATTGGAAAGGTGGTAATAGGTGGTTACCTCTTGATTAGTTTTATATTTTTGGCTTTCAATGTGTTATGAACCATTTTTAGTGATTTTGTTTTTTTTATAATACACCATCATATGTTTATTTTTGCCGTGAAGGAAAAGAAAAATCCCAGACTGCAGGGAGGATTTGGGACAGTTGTGACTTTGGACATTTCAGTATGGAAATAGACATATTTATACCTATGATGATGGAACTTGGAAAGTTTAAAATGCATTTTCCTTGAAAATATAAATAATGCTAAAAGATTACATATGAGACTGAGGATTTAGCCAGCTAACATTCCAGGAATATAAATTTCTTAATTTAAATTTCTCATATTTTTTTCAGTGAAAAATCAAAATTTTAAATTTAACCATTTATATTAAAATAGTCCACATTTTCCCTGATTTGAATTTTATTTAACCTCTTGTCAAGGATCCATTCCTATACATCACAAAATGGAGATTACACAGAAATACATTTTTTTCCCCTCATTGCTAGTGGTGTGAACATCATTGATGGATGCCCTGTCAAGTAAGTTATTGGAAATTGCTCACTTGTTCAGTTTTTAAAGGATGTTTAGCACTTTTTTTATTCTTTAGGCATCATTTGTGTATATCAGAAGTACAAGAGCTATTTCTCAAAGCAAATCGCAGTGTATCTGAAAATAAATTCAGTGAATTGGGTAAGGTTGGGAAAATATTTCTGGAGCAATTAATCTTGTTTTCTCTGAGCTGCTTTTCAAAAGTAAGAATTTTCTGTTATACTGTTGTTGCTTTATTGGAGGTGACATGGCAGGTGAGGGGGTCATCCACCTTTATTGCAGAAGTATCCAGAATGTGTTAAATATACAACATTTATTATAGAGAGTGGGCAAGTTTTTGTAACCTGTTCCCAGGTAAGGCCTATTTCTGTTTGAGTTTATTCAACACCAGTTTTGATCTCCCCAGGAGCTATTTACTGATAGCTGGCTTATTTTGTTTAAAAACCCTTGGGGTCTTTTCTGTCCTATAATTATGAATGACTCATGGACTTTTCCCAAATACGAAGTCATCAGTGCTTTTGACTTTCATCTCTTCCCTTCTCCATAGTCTCCGCAAGGAACTTGAACTACCCACAGCCTTCCTCCCGTCTTTGGAATGCCTCTGTACTTGCCCTCTGTCCTTTGTTTATCCTTTTGAGCCTTGTGCTTAGTTCCGGGGCCTGGTAATTTGGGATCAGGTGCAACCTGCTCACTTGTTCCTTTATTTTCTTGTCTTGCTTGTGCTTTTGCATTGGCTCTTAGCACTTTGTTACATTTTACTTAAGAATATCTTCTGTGACCTAGTGAATCGCTGATACCAGAAGGAGCAGTTGGTATCAGTGGACAAATTATTTGTGCCACAGGTCCCGAAGGGTGACCCATGAGCTTCATATGGCCTGTAGGTGTTTTGATTACCCTGAACTGTATTTTAAATAGTTTTGAGTTGTTGATTTATGGTTTGGTAATATATAAAGATCTACAGCCAAATGTCTTGCTTCTTGAAAACTTGGAAGGATGGAGCAACAATGGAGTCCACATTTATCGACTGCCCCTTCAGGATGAAGCATGACTTGTTTCACTTTGGCCTTGGTTTGTTTGCCTGGCCTTGGTGTCTCTAATGCTGTACTTCCTAAAGCCACGTGAATTGAAAAGTTAAGTATAAAGACAAAGGCAGTAGTTCTAAAGATTTTATATTCTTTTGATCTCTCGTATTTACAGATAATGTTTGAATCATGTTAAATTGCTCCTTACGCATTTAGATCTTACAGTCTCCTTTACCTCAGAGAAGATTTGTTTTGGGTGTCTCCTTCCTTAACCCGTGGTTGAAAAACTGTTTCTCCTTTTATAAAATGAGCTGCTCTCAGCTTAACTTACCTTTTCTCTCCTTCCCCGCTGGGATTTTAGACCTGTCCCCATTGGGAGTAAGGATTTCTCCCTGCCGTTTGCCTGCTTCTATTTGTTCAGATTCTTTGGGGTCAACATTGTTACTTGGTGCTGTAAAAACTAATAGGATGTTATGAGCTGTTTAAAAGAGGCCTGTGGCCCACCTGCTAACCTCATTACTGATGATGTGAGCTTATAAATGACATTCTCCCCTCAGATTGTTGTGGAAAAAAAAAGAAAGCTGATATGAGACTACCAGGTGTGTGGTTTATGTGTGTATTATTTCTCTCCCTTCCCCCTTTATTTTTTTCAGTTTTCAGCCTTTTCTCCCCCACTCCGGAAGCAGCAAGGCAGCCTTAGCAAGGCGCTCTCCTGTGTGTGCCATAGAGCAGGGTGACGCACCAGCAGAAGTAGAAAGAGGCTCCACATGTCGTGTTTGGACCAATGCTGTAATTTTATTTTACAATAAGCAAGGTGGATAATATTAATCTACTCCTGAGCATAATAGCATAATTTGAATAGCAGAGAGCAACTTTGGTGTGTGTTGATATCTAGTGAGATGAATACAGTTGAATGCCAAGTAGGTAGAAAATGTCAGTGTAGAGCCTTCCTTTTGGTGACTTTAAGCACTTACATTTCTAGTTAACTTTTGTTCAGGCTGGCAAATAGATATAAAGATCTGTTTTATCAACCCAGCATTAATGTAGCTTCTTAGGATGGAACAATGCCCATAAAACCTTGCTCTTCTGGCATTCACTTGAGCTAGGCCAGTTATAACGATGAATCAGAATGTGCCCCTGTATTGAACATCTTAGCAAAACCCTTCAGAATAATAGCTTAATGTTGGCAGTTTTAAACATTGGCTTACTCTGCAACCCAGCCAATTTTTTTTTTTTTTTATTTGGGGTGTGAGTACAAGTGTATGCTTACTTAAATACTTAATTTTGAATTAATTGTGTATGATTTTAAAAAATCATTGTTAAGTACATTTGGAACTTTTCTGAGGCACTTAAAAATTCTTGGTACCAAGCGTCTTCTATTCTATGATTACATGATTCTTTTAGATGAATATGTTGCTTGTTTTTGATGCTCCCTGCAGCATCTGATTGTGGCACCTTAGGGTGGCTTAGTTACTGGATTGGGGTGGGGAATTGAACATCAGTAAAAACAAGCATGTTTTATCCCTCTAAAGATTGGGAGTCATTCCCGTGGAGCTTCTGCTGTGCAATAAGAATGACTTTGATATATGTGGGCTGCTGGTTAACTTGAAGTCTAGGGCTTTTCCAAATTCATCTAATTTTGTTTTTAAGTTTTGTTAAAGGATCTATAAAAATATTCTTCAAGTTTTTGTGTTGAGATTATGTTCAGAAGCCAGGAAGATTGTGTAATACTTACTGTTTCATCACAAATTACTGAGAGCTGGATACTGAGAACATTGAGACGTGTATAAAGTGCCCTTTACCTCATATTCCTTGGTCTCTCTGCCTAAGGAGATGAGGCAGAAAATAGCTTAAAAAATCACACACTCCCCACTCTTGCATTTAATAGTAGAAACTGAGTGCTTGAGGAATTGAGCAAAGGGACACATCCCTGTAGTCTGGGAATCAAGGGATCAGGCCGGGTTGTTGCTTATTGCTTTAGGGACAGGACTGTGTGTTTTCTTCATCTGTTTTGTCTATTTTTTGCTTTTTGTGTCTTGTTCCCTCACCCATTCCTCCCATATTTTTTTTGTTACCTTTGGTTTTCTTTTATGGCATGAGTAACTATTTCCTAATTTGCCAGGAGCTCAGTCACTGGTGAAAAATATTTATGCAAAACCTACTCAAGTTTTAGGGTGTGGCTGGAGAGAGACAAGCTGTGACTGTCTTAATTCCACTGTTGTCCCAAAAGAGTGGATCCGAGGCACGTGTGTGTCAAACTACGTGAAGCTGGGAGTTTCCCCCAGAGTTTTATTCTGTTGATAACATTATGTGCCAGCAACCTCCTCTGGGTACAGCGTTTATTTTTCAAAACACCTAGGAAAAAGTCAAAATAATTGTAACTTTTTTGGCTTCCTCCCTTTTAGGAGTATAGTTGCAGGAGCAAGAAGCAAGTGACAGGACAGAAACTGGGATGCTTTTCAGAGCATTGATCTATGCCTTCTCTTTGGGTCATCTTCATGCCTAAGGCCATGTCTTCTAGGAGCATGTGTTGTCTGGGCTGCTGACTATAGCTTTCTTATGCCAGTGCTTGGTGTTCTGAGGCCTGGCTGCTGCTTTTGTCCCTTAGTGGAATTTACATTACTGTTTTTTCCTTTTTTTTTTTTTTTTTTTCCTTGAAAGGTGATTGAACAGCCTGTACACTGTGTTACCTTTTTGGTTTACTGGAGAGGCTCATTCCTTCAATTGGAACTGACTGGGAAATAATTTGTATTCTTATTTCTTGGACTTTCTGAAAAAAAGAATTCCCAAATAGTTTGGCTGACTTACAAACATTGTTTTGTGGACAGTAGGGTGAAATAGTTGGTTTTATAGTGAATAATAGTTTGTGATCTAGACAGGAAGAGTGAAGACATCTGTTTTGGTTTTTCTTTTGTACAACTTCTATGGTAACTTCCAAATGACTCCCTCTTGAGAATGCGAGAGTAAGAAATTTTATGTTGGGCAGTCAAGTTAGCAGTGGATTGGGATGGGACAGCAGGGATCTGCCACTTTTTAGTTGTTGACTTACCATTAGGAAGATAGAAAAATATGTGGAGTTGGCAGTTGGAGATGGTGAACTACCCCAAGGTGATGGAACCAGGAGATGGAACATTTCCTCTATTAATGGTGATAACACCTAGTCTTTCTGTCCTTACAGAAATTTGCCACAGCTCCCTGGGATGATGTTTTATAGGTGAGGAAGATGAAGCTCAGAGGTCAGGTGGTTTGCCCAAGGATACAACCAAGTGGGGGAAGTAGGATCAGGTCAGACTCCTAGTTCTGTACCTCTTTCCATGGATCCTAGAATGATGATGTTCTTTCTACTTTTGGTAGTTCTGCTGACTGTAGTTTGAGGTGGCTGAAATCAGATCCAAGAAGCAACTCAGTTTTCATGTTTGGAGAATATATTGCTTCTCTTAGGGGTGTTTTGTAGTAAAATGGTGTGACTCCAGCAGCAACTGTATCTCGCCTCCATATTAAATTGCTGTAGAGGCTGTTTGGTTCCCCAGTGGAGGGGTTGTTGTACCAGCATTATTGTTTATATTTACAGGTTTTTTTTAAGCTTCACTGTGGTCCCCGTAGCACTCCTAGCAGTATGCCCACAACTTGTTCCTCAGGGCCAGGATTCTGACCTTGGATTATTTTAGGTCCATGACTGGGTGACTTCTGGAGGCAATTCCATCACAGGCTGGTGACTTTCTGATGCCAGCTGGCATCCTTGACTTACAGGATTACTTTTTGGAACCGTACAAAGTATGGATTGGTTATTTTCTATAAGCAAGGAAATGAAGACACTGTTTTCAGGCTTTTTTTAGGATGCTGTTAAAATCAAGAAAAAGGTGAAAGTGACATTGAGATAACCCTGGCTCATTGTAGTAGATAATCTGTAAGGGCTGTTTTTTAAACTTGTTAAGTTTATGAAAAAAAATGTGTTTCCAATCAGGTGGGATTTTAGAAATACCACTTTTTGTTCTGAGAAAAAAATGGCAGGTCAAGTATTCAATAGGATGTATGATATCCAAATTGGAATAAACAAAATATCCCCTCAGTAAAGATTGTTCTTGATTCACCTTTCTCCATAAATTTTCAGTATTTCTCCAACTTTACTGTTTCTCCAACTTTACTGTCAGAAAAATTGGTTGGGAGTGGATGACAAAGAATTACAGATTCAAAATGACCTTTTTGCTCTTCCCTGGAAAGAGGCCATCTGCACTTGTTCATTACTTGATCTCTCACATAGTGTGTTTGTAGTAGAAATTCAGGAAAATATTTGAAGGTCACTAGAATAGTAGAACTCAAAAGTCTGGAATAGAGATAATAATTTAAAGAAAGCATATAGTACTTGAGACTGATAATCAATTGAAAGTTATTTGCATCTGTAAGTAAATCATGAATGATAGGTAATCTTACTAGAATTTCAGTCTCTACAGGGAAATTTTTGCAAAAACTGCCTTAACTACTCCCATGTTTTCTCATGTCTTACATATGCAATTTTTATATTACTTTTGAGTCTCTTACGTTTACTTAATGTCATGATTCCATGTCCCCCAAAGCTGTGAGGTTCTTGGTGCATCTTTCAATCCAAATGTCTTAGAATTGAGAAGCTGAAGTAGCTGCATGCCAACATGTTCTCTGATTTATTATCTCTGCAAATATTTTACTCTTTCTAGACTATAAATATTATCCTTGTGCTATGCAAAGCTGGTGTAAACCTGAGAAAATAAGGTCATCAGATTGTGTCTACGTATTTCAAGCAGGTGCCTCTGGTATAAAATTGGCCCAACAGGCTATGCACAAAGCAGTCAGGTGGGATCCTGCCAAGGCTGCTCGGTACCTTTTAGCTGTAATTTAGAATATCACAGGATGAAGCAGAAGTTAATTGTTGAGAGTGAAAGCTCAATAGCATTTTACTTATCATTGCATTTTATAGGACATAGTAACCTTAAACTTTGACCTTAATGAATATATACCATTTCTCTTTAATTTTTGGTGTGTTTCCTTAAATTTGGCGAAGACTACTAGAGATTTTGTTGGGTAAAATGCTTCTGTAGTTCCCCAGTTCCCTGTGGAATTCAGAAGCATTAAGAGATCCAGGGACTTTAAGTTTTGGCTGTTATAGTTCAGTCTCCTTAAGGACTTTTCCCCATAAGGAATTTTTCATTATGGCTAACATTTATTTCTCTCTCTCATTCCCTGTGATTATTCTCTGTTATCATCTCAAAGAAATGAGGCAATTTGATGACAGTTTATTAAATATTAGCCTATGAATATTTGAAATGTTTACATCTAAAGTTTTTATTAGTAGCCACTTTAAAACTTTAAACTTACCTCTCTCTTCCTAGCATTTAACATTTTATTATTTTATTGTTTCTGGCCTCCTGACATGAATGGCATTTTGCTCTTTTTGATTGTCCTTCTATTCAGTTTTTGAGTTGTTGATCCAGCCTTTCCTGCCCTGCAGTGCTTTAAAAACAATTATTTTGCCAGTTTACATTGTGAACATGTCCTTGTTTCCTGTGCAAAGTTTCATTTGTTTAGTAAATATTTGTGGTCTTACTATATGCCACACACTACCTTAGGTATTAATACTATAGTAGTGAATACAGTATACTCCCTGCTGATATGGAACTTAGAATTTATTGGAGGAGACATTATGTTAAAGTTCTACAAATTATTATATATAATTGTGATTTGTGCCGTGGAGGAAAATAACCTTTAAGGCTTGTAACAGTGTGGGAGGTGGTTAGTGAAGGTCATTTGTTGACTTCCTTCCTAGCTACCTTATTTTTGCTATACATAAAAACAGACTAGTTTTTAATTTTATAGGCATAAGAATAGACAGAGGTCCTAAAATTAAACTCTATTCTCCTTGATAAATTCATGGTGAACTTTGAGTCCTGGAGCTGATTCCTGCCACCCAGCTTGTATTCCACCATAGATCTGTCTTCGTATATTTTTTATGAGAAACCAATTTTAATGTTCTTTGCAGGACAACATAATTTGACAACTTTTACTCTGAAAACTATATGGTGAATGCAGAGCCCAGCGGTGAGATCTGCATTGTCTAAATCCTTTTTTCTCTTTACCCATGACTTTGAAAATCTGTTATATCAGATTTTGAAATATTATCAGTATTTTTTAAAATAACACTTTCTAATGTATTAATTGATGCAGTAAGAACTTAGGAATATTTGTTAGGCTTTTTGCTTGGCTTAAATTAGAATTTCACTAATTCATCCACAGTTGTATTTTGTCATTGATTGGACTATTTGGTTTGTGTATGAATGACCTTTTAGATAATCCCTCTGACAAACCACCCCATTGCTTTAACATATTGCGTTCCTTCCAGTGTTCATTTAAATTATAACTAAAATGAAATACCGTATTAATTGGAATTGTTTTTAAAATATTAGTTGGAATGGAAGAGACTTTAGGCAGTTTTCTTTGTAGAAACTTTGGAAGACATTTGTTGTTTGAGAGTGTTGAAAAATACTTTAAAAAAAAAATGTCAGTGGCTTCTGTGGAGTTCCTAAATCCTAAAGGGCGCTAGATGTATTCATAGGAGATGGGTAGAATCTGGGAAATTAGTCTAAGCAATTGGAAAAGACAAGGAAAAAAGGATAAGGAAAATGAGGAAGTAAATTCTCCATCTGGCTAGTTTCCTCATTCACACAGTTCACCAGAACTGAAGAGTACAGTGAATCCATGACAAGGATATGATATTTTAAAATAGTGTCTTTCTGACCACCTTATTAGATTATTAAGCTTACTTGGACTATGCTGTTAGTTTCCTCAGAGAGGTGGACTGTGGCAAACAGTTTTCTTTTATTTTTAATATAAGCTGGTCTTTAGGAAGATAAAAACTTTGCATGCCTTTTAGTTTATACCACTTATAATCGTTTGATTTAACATGGATATAGCATTTTCTTTGTAGGTGGATATTATTTCTTCACAGCTTTTAGATTTCAGCCACTTTTCCTTGGGTGCAGAAAGAAGCTGCTGGAAATATAGAGAGTAACCTCAACTCTTGATGGAATTTGGAGAGAAGCAAACCAAGTTTTAGTTCAGGAGAGGAGAATTTTTATTTTACTTCTGGCATTACGGGAACAGCAGGTATGAGAGTTAAGGAGCTGGTCAGGGAATGGGCACTTGGGTAACAACTTTCCATTGCCTTGGGTGTCTGGTCACTTCTTAATAGCTTTTTAAATTGGTTTAAATTTTTAGGGCACAACTTAACTGTTACTTTCGACTACATTGGAAGCTCTTTGATGTCAGTGATTCTTATAACTTTGTTTTCTGAATATAGTAAGTCTTATTGTCTTATTACTGATTTTTTTTTTTTTTTTAAGAGATTTAGTCTCGCTGCAGTGGCATGATCATAGTTAACTGTAACTTCGAATTACTGGGCTTTAGGGATCCTCCAGTATCAGCCTCCTGAGTAGTTGGGTCTGTAGGCATGCTTTACTGCCACTGGCTAATTTTTAAATTTTTGGTGGAGATCGGGGTCTCACCATCTTACCCAGGCTTGTCTTGAACTCCTGGGCTCAAGGGATCCTTCTGCTTTGGCCTCCCAAAGTGCTGGGATTACAGACCTGAGCTACCTCACCTGGCTAATCTGATTTCTTGAATCTAATAGGTCCTATGTCTTTAAAATGAAGATTAAAATTATAAAATTACATATGCTGAAGGTAAATATTACATGAAAGTTTTGTTTTTCTTTTAATTGTGTATTTGGCCTTGGTATTTTGGTTGCTATGAAGTTGTCTTGTATAACTTACATATTTAACCAATTGGAGTTAATAAAAATTGTTAATATTTAAACTATATCAAACATTTCTATGTTTTTTAGGTATCACTACTATATGGTAATTAAGTGCTAGATACTGAATAACTTAATATTTTAAGATGACTTTTTTATTACAGTGCTGTTTCTTTTCATCCATACCTGTGAATAATTAAGAATTTATGATATCTATGTGCAGTCTAGTTGGTGAGTTTAGTTTACTTGGACCACCCAGAAAAAAATATGCAGTGATGCTTCTGTAACCCATTTGACTAAGCTGAAACTATGCTTTTTACATGTGTTTATGACCTGTTAATACAGATTCAAAGTGTGCTATACTAAAAAGATACTGGCTGCTTCAAGGTTGGACTGAAATGTCTTGTGTTTGCCAGGAATAAGGAGGGGTCTCCATGGATGGCCACTAGGCCAGTCATTTAATAGCCATGTGGAACTCCCTTCAGCTATCAGAACAATGCTTTCTGCTCTACACTGAGTATCTTTGGAAGCAGATAGAGAAGTTGAGGTCTAAGGTAGATGCTCTAATCATGGATGGCTAACTTTAAGAAGTGTTGTTGGTCCTGGTTCTCCTGTGGTATAAGCCAGGCTCACGCTCGTGCATGGGTACACACACAAACCCCAGGTACAGTAGCAGTTCCATCTGTTTTGTATGTTGTGGGCCTGCCTTGACATAGAACTGTTGGTTGTAAAGCAACTCATTTTAAAGCTGCAGTATGTTAAACGGCCAACCCTTCATTGAAGAACTTGGATATGTTGGCAGTTCATCAGCGGCAGGGTTGTGATCCTGTCACTTCCTGTTAATGAAGACTTTTGTTTAGCTTAGCAAATCATATATCTTGTTAATATCCACTCTCTCAAATGGTAGACTTAAAAGGGATGTTTGTATCTTTTTATTTATTAGTAGCCATGAGGGTGCTTTGGCAGCCCTTGCTTGTTATAGCCCTTTAGCCATATTTCTTTTACGGAGATGTGGTTTGTTTTAAACTAGGAAAATCCCCAAATGATTAACGTCTTTTTTTGTTTATCATTTTTGAAATGACTTTTTGTCTTTCCTATTAGGTAGTCTTTTCCTTCAGTCTCAATTTCACTTCCATTTTGAAATTCCTAGCAGGGGTTTGTCAGAGCATGTATGTTCCCACTGCTGCAGTTGACTTTCCCAGCATTTATTTGTTGTTCTTGGGTAGCCCAAGAGAATAAGCATCCTGTCTTCATATTTAATGTACATTTCTTATATATAACAAGTTCAAGGACATCAGAGAATGTTAGTGCTGGAAAGGTCCTACCTATAGCGTTGAACAGCAGTCTCATTTCATATACATTCAAGACTGATGCTAAGATGTGTTCTGTTGTCTAAAGTCTTAGGTATAGTGATTACGGTTGGTGAATGTGACCTTGTGGCTGGTTCCTGACTTGCCTTTCCTTCTCCAAGTGCCCTCTCCTCTACACTGCTGCATTACTTCCTTTTTAAAAATGTAGGTTATGCTTTGGTGGGATTGCAAACTGATAAGTTTTTATAAGGTTTTTTGGGCAGTGACTAGCATAATTAAAAATGCAAATAGGCTACGAACCAGCAATTTCTATCTTTACATTTACATTTTTGCTTTACTGTATAAGGTATCTATTGTAAGCACTGTTTGAAATAGCAGAGCCTTGGAATGTTCATCAGGGGACTGTTAAATTAATTAGGGTATATATCTCTATTATATAGTAATCTTTAAGTAAAGAGTATGTGCTGATCTTGAAATGTAAAAAGCAAGCTTCAGAGAGCATTCGAAAAGATCTGTGTATTAAGTATTTACTTTTCCTCACCTGTGCCTTTACATGTTTGTATTTTTTTGAAAATGTTCAAATTGTTCATGAAATTGTTAACCACTCAGGTGTAGGTTTGAAGGAATTAAATATTTCTATCTTTTATTGCTTGAACCCAGGAGGTGGAGGTCACCGTGAGACGAGATCATGCCATTACACTCCTGCCTGGGTGACAGAATGAGACTCCGTCTCAAAAATAAAATAAATAAATAAATAATAAAAAATAAATCCATCTTTTATACAGTTTTGTGGTTATCTTTTTGCATCAAATATATATTTTTTAATTTGCACAAATTGTTACAGTAGAATTACTAATTACCTCAAAAGCTGATCCCCCTTGGGTTTTTCAGAGCATTTTAATAGATTTCCACTTTCCCTACATATAAGCTGTTTGTTAGCATTCACTGCCTGCCTTGAGCTGAGCATTGTGCGTGGTCCTTGGGTGCTCAGAAACACTAGGATGTGGGTGCTACTTTTAAGTTCTCCAAGTCTGATTGACAGTCCAGAGGCAGAAAATGTGAGTTTATGGGAGGGGAGTTTGGTGTGAGGTCTGCTGCAAACATTGGGAAAAGGTTCCTGAAACCAGGTAGATGTGAGTAGCACTTGAGCTCTTTTATGCAAGTAGGGGGAGTTGTCCCCTCACCCCACCCCCCCATCCCTGGGAGAAGAGGATTAAGTGTGATGTACTCCTAGCATGTAAGGAAAAAGTTTTGATTATTGGAACATGGGTGAGTTTCTAGAGGACGTTGAAATCCATACAGGAACATTGCTGTTTTTTTGTTTGAGAGAGCCAGACTTGGAACAATTTTGTAGGATGGCTTAGTGTGAGGAAAACTGAAGCAAAAGACATGGGCTGATGTGGCTAAAGGGGCCTTGAGGAGGAAGGAACCAGGGTTTTGAAAGAAAGATGGAGCATGTTTGGCTTCCTGACTAGGATGGAAACCCCCACATGAAAGTGAAAAACTGCTTTTGGCATGCTTTGTATTCTGTAGACTCATAAGATACTCAAGCATTTTTCTAAACCAGTGTAAGTATGCAACATGAAACATGTAATAGCTTGTTATGCTTTGTAAAGTGTCTTTTCTGAGAACCAGAATATACAGTTATGTTTCTCCCACAATGTTTATGTAAAAATTTTACATTAAAGGAAGTTGAGATGATTAACATCTTTTTCTTATAAATCAGGGTGGTACTGGGCATAAGAAGTAGTTTACATAGTCCCAGAGCTGGAGGAACATCCATTTGAAGGTAAGGAGAGTAGTTGGAAGCTGTTCTGAGGTTTATCTGTATGGGCTAAAGGGATTCACCATAAAGGCATGCTTATGTAGTAATGAATTAGACCAGTGATTCTCAAAGTTCTTGATCAGAGGATCCCTTTATCCACTTAAATTATTGAGGACCCCAGGACCTTTTGTTTGTTATGTTTATCAATATTTACTATATAAGAAATTAAGATGAGAAAGTTTAAAAACATGTTTAAATAGCAAACCCATTACATATTAAAAAATATTTTTAAAGTGAAGAATATGTATATTTTTAAAAAATAAGGGTGGCATAGTTTTACATTTCACATTTCTTTAACATCTGGCTTAATCTAGTCAACTGTATTCTCATTGCAACAGACTGAATGCAGAAGCAGGTGTCACATGTAACCTTTAGAAAGCTCTACTGTACATTTATGAGAGAAAAAGGCTTTCTCTTGACCTCCCAGATATATGAGGAAGTCTCAGAGGACTCTTGGGTTCGTAGGCCATACTTTGAGAACCACTGGATTAGACTAATGGATTCTTGGAAGACAGGGCTAGGCCCGTCTGAGTCTTAAAACTTGGAATCTGTATTGTAGGGAGGAGTAGACAGTCATCTTTCTAGGGGAGGGGTAAATTTAAGAATAAAGCCATGGAATTGGAGTACTTTGGAGGTAAGATTGTCTTTGGGAGTTGAAAACTTGAATACTATGACCTGGTTCTATCACTAGCAAGTTCTGTCGCTAGAAAGTTTGGCCAAGTCTTGGGGCTTGCTTTCTCTGTCTAAAAATTGAGGCTGTGGGCTAGCGTTTGGAAGTCCCTTGTAGCACTAACATTCTATGATTTATGCATGTATGTTTTTATAGCTCTCTTGACACTTTCTATAAATACACACACGCCCAAACATCTACGTGCAACATACTTGGAGCACTTTGGAAGGTCACGTGAGCTAAAAATGCATCTTGGAGTAGTTCACCTACTCCATGCGTTTTCTTTTTCCCGTATTGGTTTCATTGTCCTAGTTTGTTGCTCAAGTAGATATTGCCTAAATGGTACCCAGGGTGTGTATAGCATCGTAACCTCTTTCTTCAACTGTGGAACATACCTGCACTTAAGAAAAAAACAAAACAGATAAACAATCTTCCACTGTATTCATTTCCCCTCCCCCCATTAGTCATGGGATTAGGTGGGTAAGGAGGAGGGAAGTGAGATGTTATCTAAAACCACCATTATCAATCAGGGCTCCACCTGTCAGTTCCTGTTTGTAGCGCTTGTTAGAAAAAAACTCTGTGGGAGTCCCTTCCCCCTTTAAAATGCAAAATAGGGTGTTGGTGGTGAAGGGTGCCCATTTATTTTTCTGTGTATGATTCCACATTTAATATTCTAATACAATTTTTCTAGTTTCAAATGTGCTGATTTAGACATATTCTGCATTTTGTTTGGATAACTAATTCCTGAACATTCTGTTGTCAGATGTTGACCTTTGTATGCCCTGACTGGATCAAGAAATGTCAGTAACAGTGACATCTAGCATTCTTAATGATGTTGATTTCTGTTTAAAACTAAAGTCCCTTAGCTACGACACCTCTTTTGGGTGGGGATCATTCATATTCTGGAATTTCTGCTTGCAAGAAATTTACTCATCTGAAAACTGTGTAGCCCTTGAAGGCAGATACACACTTTATGTTCCGATAGTTCCTGTACATAGAGCTTAATATTTATTGAATGAATGACAATAAAACTTTTCCTTTCAAGAACAACATTCGAGAGAAGAAATACTAGTTTTTAATTTTGAAATCCCTTGTAGCTTTAAAAAATCTTCAACCTGAGAAAATTTCTTCGAGTTTAAAAGAAAGCAGAGGTTGAGTTTTAATTGTTATTTAAAAAAAAAAAAATTAAACTTGAGCCTATTTTCAGTACTGTTTTTGTATTTTTTCTAGGCTCTTAATATTTATTTCATACTTCAGCTATTCCTGGGTAAGTGTACCTACTTCCAAACAGAAAGTTTTGAGAAATAGTCTGGAGGGCTTCTGTGTCTGTTAGGTAGCTCCAAATTGAAATAAAATGTAAAAATGGAAGGCAGGGGGTGGTTGCTATGCAGTTCACAATTAGCCTTGATTTATAGGTCTCTGCTGGGTCCAACTGTAAAGTTTATTGGTATAAAATGTGTTCTTGATATGGAAAGCCCTCAAATAAGGTGCCTTTCTTTCCAACAAGCAGGAAGGAAATGTTAATGCCAGTTTTCCTGTGGCTTCTGTTTAATGTGAATGGGATCCTCTGAGGAGATTTAAAAAGCTACTCATTGCCCTTGAAGGCACCCATATTGGATGAAGATAGATCTAAATTAGTGTTTGAATAAAAAATTTCATACGTCATCTGCTTTCCCAAACTAAATTTAAAGTTTAGTTTTAAACTTTTACTGTAAGTTATTTTAAGTAAGTCGAATTTTCTAATTTTGTAGATTCATTTGCCTGAGAAGCATTCTGTACTGCTTCTCTACCCCCAAAACCAAGTAATCTGAAGTAGTTTTCCAAAGTATGGAATAATGACCTATGTTCTTCGAAAGAATTCTTAAAATTTCCATCTAATGTCTTAAGCATATGGGGCTGTAGTGCATTTCACTTCATCGTTGAATGAAAGGAAAGGGGGCTAGGCTGGACATGTTCTGCAGCTTGTGGGGTCGCTCTCCTCATGGAAGCTGGTGCCATTTGCTCATTCTGGCTTAGTAGAGCTGCGATTGGGCTCTACCATCCCGAGTTGTGAAGGGTGCACTTAGGCTCCTGCATGAGCAGATAGCCTGAGTTGCACATTTGGTGTTAAAATAAGCTGAGGAGAGGAATAGGAACTCTATTGTTTTAGGACTTGATTGTTACACCTCAGGTTCAGAACGTGAGGTCCCTATTCAGAGTTACTCCACCTTTCCAAACCTTAAATATCTGACCTACAGAATGGGAATAATGAAAGGTTGATTGGGATGCTTTATGGTGAAGCTGTCATTATTAGCTGCTTACTTTTCTCATTTTTGAATTGGGATTCTTTGGAAGACCGAAGAAAACTTGCCTTAATGAGGCTATTTTAGGAGAAATATTGGACTTTAAGGCTTTGTTTCTTTAATGCTTTGTTTCTCTAATGCTCTTCCAATCTTGCGTAGGGAAAGATTAGGTCTGTCCCCTGCACCCACCCACACAGTCCTTGGACAGCTATGTTTAAAAGTGAGGGCTTGGTTTAGATTTGCTGGGAGACCTCTTACAGCTTTTGGGAAAGGAAGGAGAATGGGAAACTATAAAGAGCTTAAGATTTCTCTTTTCAGTGATAAATAGAGCCCTTTCAGGGTTTTCTAATTCTTAATAGATTTCTTGCCCAACTATGTGTCTCTTGTTTGGTGTATTAGGTCTGTAAAGAAGCTTAGTCTAGCCGGAAGCACCTTGGGTGTGGTAAGGCAATTAGGGGCTCTCAATAGAAGATGCACTAATTAGTGACCTGCGTGTCTTTCAAACTAGGGTGTTGGCTGCTGGGAGTAGCAAGAGTTACTATTAAGCATCAGTGACTAAGAATCTTATTTAGTTGGAAATGGGGCTGGATTTTGTAATTAGATGTGAGAGACCCAGTGATCAGACTTGAAGATGGTAGACCCTCAAAATTCTACTTTTCCCCACTCACATGGTGGGGTGGAGTTAAGAGTACAAAATCTTGTTTTGCATGGAGGGACACCTAGGTTCTAGTCCGGGTTTCTCCCAGAGTGCCTTAGGAAAATACTCACTTTTCAGGGCCTGAATTTCTTACCTCTTAAAATGTGGAATGGGAAACAAGGTAACAAACAGGGTTGCTTTTCCCCTCTAAAGATCTGAGGGGGTGATGTCAGAACCAGGGGAACGGTTGGTGCTACTCCTGACTTTATTTGCCTGTTTGGAAGTCATAGGCGAGAGGTCCTACTTTGTGTTTTGGGGTTTTTTTTGTCGGTAGTTTGGAGACAGATGGAAAAAAAGTTTAAAAAGCTTCTGTGAGATTGTATTAGATTTTCTGAGGTTCTCTAGTTAGATTATGTCTGTCTTAATTGTGTAATAATTAGCACTTTAGGAAGGCCATTATGATAAGGGTTTTAATAGTTCTTCCGTCCTTCACTTTACATGACCGCCACCTGGGAGAAAATTTTGTACACATATCAAGGAAGAAAATGATCAAGTTTTGGATTTAAGAACCTAATTGTTAAATCTTGATTAAATGATGCCTATTAGGTTGTAATTATATCTATCTATAAAAAATGGATGGTAGCAGATTTGATTGCTGCATTTCCTAAAGCAGTTTTTTAAGATAATGAATTTAATTACACGTGTGCCTGGGAACCATTTTAAACCATTGAGGAGGGAAAAATGGACAAGGCCTATTGGAAATGGAAAGTGTTCACCTAGGTATATAGCTCTTGGCTTGTGGTTTTGAAGGATAGGAGCAGAAAAATCTGACGCCTCCCTCATCTCCCTTCCCACACGCATGCACCCCCTGCAAAGGTAGAATCAATATTCTCTTATTTTATATGAAATGTTACAATAACATTTGTCAGATGTCAAAGGTATTGCATAGAAGTGGTTGTGTCAGCATAATTTGAAGGCTGCTGCTTTGTGCCAGGCACTGTTCTAAACAGTCTATATGGATTCACTCACCTGAGTTCTTAAAACTCTGAGATGTAGGTAGTATGATTATCTCTCCCCACCTCCCGCCATTTTATAGATAAGGAAACGGCACATAGAGTGGTTTAAGTTGCTGGCCCAAAGATGCAGTAAATGACAGAGCTGGAATTAGAACTCAGACAGTCTGGCTTCAGAGTGCACAGTAACAACTATACTAGAATTCTCTCTGCCCAGGTATTAGAACTAAATTATTGAATCAAATAAAGAGTTCTGTTTTGCTGTTGTGACCTTTTTGCACTAATGTTATGAACTGTCTCCTCAGATAAATAACCTTGCAGAATTTAGGCACATTTGCCTTAGAACCTTATAAGAGACAGATAAAGGACAGCTTTGGCTCTCTCGTCCTTCCCGAAGCCTTCTGTGGCTCCCTATTGCTTACAGAACAGATATCAAACAGTTTCAGGCCTTCAGAGTTCTCCATTCTTTGCCAGATGCAATGTTTACTTCATGAACTAGCCAAATAACTTTTTCTCTTGATCATGGCCCATGAATTCTTATCCCATACCTTTTTTTTTTTTTTTTTT
>NW_012098577.1:0-89864 GCF_000951045.1 Mandrillus leucophaeus | reverse complement strand
CATTTCTTTTCTTTTTTTTTTTTTTTTGAGCAGAGTTTCGCCCTTGTTGCCCAGGCTGGAGTGCAATGGCATGATCTCGGCTTATCGCAACCTCTGCCTCCCAAGTTCAAGCGATTCTCCTGCCTCAGCCACCCGAGTAGCTTGGATTACTGGCATGTGCCACCATACCCGCCTAATTTTGTATTTCTAGCAGAGACGGGGTTTCTGCATGTTGGTCAGGCTGGTCTCAAACTCCTGACCTCAGGTGATCTGCCTGCCTCAGCCTCCCAAAGTGGTGGGATTATAGGCGTGAGCCACCATGCCCGCATCCCATACTTTTTATTCACTCAAGTATATAATTATGGCAACCCTAAATCCTACACATGGCGCACTTTAAAAAATCTCTGTCGCTACCTTTTAATTATTTCTGTCATTATCTGCCACCCATGGCCCCCTGCTACCAAGCACCCTTTCTGTTTTGAATTCCCAATACTTGGTCTTTGGGGATTTTATTGAAGTGTATCTTACATGAGATTTACCAGATAACATGAAGATGACTTACACATTTCTTCATTTAGTTTGTGTTTATATTTACACTGTCCCTGTGATGTACTAGGGACTTAGCATGCATTATAATTTAAGATCAGTTTAATGATTTTTAGAAAGTCATTCTCTTTTTGCAGTGCCTTTACTGGTTGTATTTTTTTGAAAACAGTTGTGTTTTTCTTTCAAACAGAGGATAGAAGTTCACATTTGGGCTTAAGTAGAATTAGTAGAATTCATTCTGGATTTTGGTTCATTTTTGTCTCGAATCTTAAACTCTTCAAATCCTATTGTTAGCTGCTCAGGACTCAGCTGGGCAGATGGTAGCTATTGTACAAATTAGGACATTGAAGCATAAAGGTCAGGTTAATTCAACCTGTGTCCATTTAGCTAAATTGGCTACCATGTCATGCTTGTGAGTTAGACTCTGCATCAACCAGCTTTGCAGTCCATTGTCCCTGTCCTCATTCTTTGTAGTTAGCTATTTCTCAAATGCATCCTTATTATTTGGAATGAGGAAAATGGGGTTAAAATGAATAGATAAGCAAGTCCAAATCTATTTTCTCCAGTATATTCCATGACTGTGATATTGCATCAGTAGAATAACCTATACAAAGGACATAGGGCAAGGGCAGTTCTCAGAATATTTTTCACATATTTGGGATATTATTCTTTGTTTTGAAAAAAATTATAGAGCTATGATTAAATACCTTCTTGTGCAGGGAACTAACTCTACATATAGATTTGGCAATAATAGTGTCAAGGCTCTCTGTAAGGATGGTAAACCCTGGATATCTTACAGAGAGCCATTGCCCTAGTGAGGCAAATCATGCATCTTTGGATCATAATGACTAAGCAGCAGAATTATAATCTGGCAACTTTGTGGGTTTACCGTTAGAGTGTGAAGCTGTTTTTGCCTTTTGGCAGTATTTTGCTTTCCTCAAGATGATCTCAGCTTTCATTAAGATTTCATCTGACTGAAAAGATTGATTTTTGAGTAGGTGAGAGTCCTTTTATGTGATGTCTCAAAGGACAGAGTATGGGTCAAATCGCTCTTCAAATGGATGGTAATTGTGAGGAAGAGGCTTTTTAAATGGAGATTGCAAGTTATCCAAAGCTTATTAGAACTAAGAGCTTTTATATGTAATAAGCTTCCACATTTGTAAATAACAGGAACTGTAATAACCCAGTGAAAGCCCCATAACCAGGGCTTGACCCAGAGTTATATGTTAACATTGAACAGCCTTCTAACTCTCTAGTGTTTTATAGTAGGCCCTAGAAAGTTCATTTGTCTTTTGGTTTAATTCTTCTTTGGATTGCCGAAGTATGTAACTGTTAAAGTTTTTGTTTCTCTTAAAAATTAAGAAACAGTCGAAGGTCCAAGGACCAAAATGGGTACACTTTGTTTTCATAATATTCCAAAATCTGGTGGGAAACGATATTGATCAAGAAAGTCATTTAAACATACACTTATGCGCTTTTTCCCCTGGTTTGTAAGAATGTGGTGTGCGGTGGAGCAGGCTGTGAAGAGGAGTCAGTATTAAAAATGATTGTTTAGCTCTTAGAAATTATTTCCTGGAAATGCTAAATAGCAAAATCAGGTTTCAGGGAGGAGATACATTGCCATTAAATGTCTTGTTTTTGTCTTAGCTTTGTGATGAACAAAGGAATATTCATTCTTAAATATGTGGAATCTTGAGATTTTAATTCTGTTTTAATATTGGCAACTTAAAATTTCTTCTCTGTAAGAGGTTCTGTATTTTATGACAATCCTATTTTTGAGGCATTTTATATATTAATCACTGTGGACATAGTATTTTCCAGTACTTACAATATTGCTTTCTCCATTTATTTTTTATTTTTATTTTTTTGAGATGGAGTCTTGCTCTGTCTCCCTCAGGCTCGAGGGCAGTGGCGTGATCTCGGCTCACTGCAGCCTCTGCCTCCCGGGTTCAAGCGATTCTTCTGTCACAGCCTCCCGAGTAGCTGGGACTTACAGGCATGTGCCACCACACCCGGCTAGTTTTGTATTTTTAGTAGAGATAGGATTTTACCATGTTGGCCACGCGGTTCTCAAACTCCTGACCTCAGGTGACCCACCCGCCTCGGCCTTGCATAGTGCTGGGATTACAGGCATGAGCCACCACGCCCAACATTTTCTCCATTTCTTAGTCACTGGCAGGATCTTAGGTTCTTAGGGAGTCTTATATAAAATATAAACAAACTACCCACTTGATTATAACGAGCCTGTGGCCTATAAAGGTAGGGACTTAATTTTTCAAAGTTGTCGACTTTGAAAATATTGCTTCGAAATGTGTTTTTGTAATGTCTAAAGAGCAGTAATATTATTTTAGTCCTTTGGTTTTTTTTGATAGCAGTTGATCAAAAGCTATTATAAGGCATGTATACAGATGTTTTGTAGGCGTGCATAACATAAAATAAGGCGGGAAATTTGGTTAAAGAAGTGTTAATCTTTAGCTTTAGTTAAATTTTATTTTTCTAGGAGCTGTATATTCCTAATTTATATGGTCCTGGCTCTCTACATATTATTAAAACAAGAGAAGATGGGAACATTAACGGATACTCTGCCATATATTATCTGTATTTTCTATTGGTCAGGAAATCTTTCCAGATTATAGGGAGCATTGCCAAGTGGTTGGTGTACTGGCTCTGGAAAGATTAGACTGGTTTAGCCACACAAATTTTTTAATGATTTTCCTAAACATTAAGGATTGATTTGTACAAGCTCTGTGTAATTTTAATAACTAGTCTGGTTTGACTAATGTAGTTATTTGATGTAAAAATGATTGATACTTTGGAATTCTCATTCTAGGAATGTTTAAAACTGAATGTATCTTATTCAGCCTTGAATTTGAAAAATGGGGACTATCTATCCAGTATGGATTAGGATATATCTTTTCACTCCCTAAGAAAAATTGTCCTCAGAAGCTTTTAGGAACTCTGGCAGGACAGCTTGCCTTTTCTCCTGCAAGAGGCCTGCTGTACATGTGTTTAACACTCAATCTGTTGTAGAAAGTGGGTGGTTCTTTTCCCCTCTTGAGGGGAAGCTGATGGCCCAACCCTTTTGGGCACTCAGTGTTCCAGGAAAGTGTCACTGAAGTCCCTGAATGCTACACTATCAGTTTGCTTCTGATTCCAGGCCCTGATTGTCGATGTGCTTGGTGTCATTTCTCTGCCCTACCACCCATAAAGTTAGAAGGGGAAAGAGAAGCTCACGAAGCAGCTTGAATGCTGTTGGTATGCTAGTTAGTGACATTGGAGTATCTCTGGGTGCTGCTGACTGCACTGCCCTTTGATTTAGATCAGAGCGATGAAAGAACTAAAGCTCTTCTAGAATTTTAAGTCTCCATTCTGGTTGCGTTTCTATATAAAGATGACCATATACAGGTGGAGTCACTGATGGGGCCTTACAGATGGCTGTATGATATAGTGCATGCTAAGTTACCAAGACAGAGCTCTTGGAGGACTATTTTTAAAGGGGTAAGCAAAATTTATTAGAGAAGATGAGCAAAGCTTATAATGAAGAGCATGTGTGTAAACTGGAACTAGTAGGGAGAAGATGATGAGTGGAGAAAATAGTTACAAAAGTTTGGAGGTGGAAAGTCCACTGAGTGAGACAGAGGCTATTTTGGGGGCATGTAAAAATCAAGAGCCAGCCTGTAATCCCAGCACTTTGGGAGGCCGAGGCGGGCGGATCACGAGGTCAGTAGATCGAGACCATCCTGGCTAACATGGTGAAACCCCGTCTCTACTAAAAACACACAAAAAATTAGCCGGGCGTGGTGGCGGGCGCCTGTAGTCCCTGCTACTCGGGAGGCCAAGGCAGGAGAATGGCGTGAACCTGGGAGGCGGAGCTTGCAGTGAGCTGAGATCGCGCCACTGCACTCCAGCTTGGGCAACAGAGCGAGACTCCCGTCTCAAAAAAAAAAAAAAAAAAAAATCAAGAGCCAGGTATTCAGTTTGTTGGAAATCGTAGTATATTAATATGTTTTCTCACTCACATGATGAAAATCAATAAGGATCCAGTATACGTTATGAAGCTCAGGCTCTCATAAAGAGAGTGTTGAAGAGACTTGTTATGATGTTCTTTGGAGGAATGATAGGGGAGGGGATCGTTGAAAATTGGGAAAATCTGAGAGACTCTATTAGTTTTGTTGCTGGGATTTAGGTGGCAATTTTAGAAAAAAAAGTCGAGGGTTTGAGAGGAGAGCTGATTCAGCTCAGATCAAATCTGTATGTGTGTCTCATGGTCTCTAGACCTTACTTAGGATTATAATATTTAGGGGAAGATGAGAGCCTCCGAACACTCTGAATTTCATTTGTGTCAGATCTTCCCATTTTCTATTTATATGGAGCTGAAATTGGTACCATCTTTCGGATACTGTGTAAGTACCTGGCTTGATATGGTGGAGCTAAAAGCCTATTTGAATAAAATCAGTATGTGGCAGAGCATCATTTAAGGGTAGAAGGTTTTGCCATAACAAGCCCCTTGTGATTGTGTAATGTTCTTCAGAACTTCTTTCTTCCAGCTCCCATTTAGAAAGGAAATAAGCAGAGAGGACATTCCAGATTGTCACAACAATAAGAATAAAAGCAAGGAAACAGGCCGGGCTGTGGTGCCTCACTCCTGTAATCCCAGCGCTTTGGGAGGCCTTGGGGGGAGGATTGCTTGAGGCCAGGAGTTCAAGACCAGTCTCAACAACATAGTGAGACTCTGTTTCTACACAAAGTAAAAAATAAAAAATACCTGGGTGTGGTGATGCATGCCTGTAGTCCCAGATACTTGGAAGGCCGACGGGGGAGGATTGCTTGATTTTAGGAATTGGAGGCCACAGTGAGCTGTGACTACACCACTGTACTCCAGCCTGGGTGACAGAGTAAGAGTTTGTGTCTAAAAAATAAAAATATGAAAAAAAGAAATAAAAGAATGTGACAGATTGAGAGGATGGTTATGGGTCATTTTGACCTTATGCAGGGTTTTGGCTTGAGAAGTTGGGAGAAAACATTAGGATGGATTAGAAAGTTGAAAAGGCCCTTGAATGAAGATCTATCTGTCTGTATACAATTGATGGTATTTGAGCGGGCGATAGCATGAGATGTTTTGGGGAAGTTGAAGCTAGCCATTATATAAAGATGAGCATGTTAGTGGAGGAGACAGATTTGAAGCAGTGTATATGTGATGATAAAGGCTTGCCCTGGTGTCATGGGAATTGGAGGACGAGGGGTAGATATTGGTAGACAGTCATTTTAGTGAAGGTAAATTAGCAGTTATGGATAGCTGACAGTGTTGATTCAAAAGCAAGGGGGCATGGTTCAATGGCTACAAGAAGGCTCTCTGACTTATGATGGGGCTTATGTCCTGATCAACTCATCTTTAAGTTCAAGATATCATAAGTAGAAAATACATTTAACATACTTAACCTGCTGTACATCATAGCTTCGCCTAGCCTGCATTAAATCTGCTTAGAACACTTGCATTAGCCTATAATTGGGCAAAACAATCTAACACAAAGCCTATTTTATAATAAAAGTGTTGAATATTTCATGTAATTTACTGAATACTGAAAGTGAAAAATAGAATGGTTGTGTAGTTACTGGAAGTACTGTTTCTACTGGATGTGTATCGATCTTGCACCATTGCAAAGTTTAGAAACTGTTAAGTCAAACCGTGTGTGTTGGGGACTATCTATATACCAAAGGTTCAGATTCCAGGAGAAGATTGGGTGGCAGCAATTGGAAGAAAAGGCAACTGAGAGATTAAGAATTGGTGTGGGGTTGTATTAGTTTGCTTGGGCTGCCATAACAGAATACCACAGCCTGGGTAACAATAGAAATCTATTTTCTCGTGGTTCTGGAGGCTGGAAGACCACGATCAAGGTGCTGGTAATGTTGGTTTCTGGTGAGACCTCTGTTTCGGGCTTGCAGAAGGCCACCTTCTCACTGTGTCCTCACTTAGCTTTACTCTGGGTATGTAAAGAAGGACAAATCACTGGTGTCCCTTCCATTTCTTATATGGACACCAATCCTATTGGATTAGGGCCCCATACTTGTGACCTCATTGATTCTTAATTATTTACACTTATGACCTCATTTAGCCTTAATTATTTCCTGACATAATTAAAGAAATACCGAGAGTGAAAAACAGTGGTTGTGTAGTTACTTCAAGTACTGTGTCTACTGAAACTACTGAACTACACAACCCTGTTTTCAAATATAGTCACATTGGAGATTATGGCTTCAACATGTTAATTTTGGGAGACACAGTTCAGTTCTCTTAAAGGGGTAAGGGTATTTAATTTCTCCAGGCATGAACAGAAATGATTCTTTTCCCCTGAATGCCTGATCTACAGTTTTAGTTTTTCATTGCAGAAGGGAAATGCTTTCTCATCTTTACGATTGGTCAAGACTCCTTGCTCCCACCCCCATGATTAGCATTTGCCGTTTTCAACCTGGAGATTTCTTTTCCATTTACCCTGTCTGTACAGTAGTTTCTGAGCACCTCTGCCTTTTAAAGTTGAGTTTTGACAATTGATACACAATTGATTTCTTCTCTAACCTCTTCAGTTTTATAGTTTGACCTCTTGTTTCTAACTGCTTTTAAAGGCACCATGCTTATGCTTTAAAAGCCACTTAAACAGGACATATATTTAGAAGACACGATGCTTTTGCCACAGATGTCAAGAGGGTCTTGGCAGTGTTTTCACAGAATGTCTGCTGGTGTGTGTGCAGCTCTGAGACTCTAGGCACTCTCTACTTAGAGAACATGTAGAGGTTAAGTGTTCATCAGAAGACCTGCGATGTTTGTGTTGGAAATGCTAAGAGATGTGAGGTTTAGGATGTTTTGTGTTGTGTTGCTCTGTGTACTTATCCAGAGCAGACATCCTCAAGTCAGAACTTAATGAGGTACGTGGAAAATCACCAGGGGAACCCTAATATATAAAACATAAAATTAAAGCTCTGGGATGAATGGCTAATGCCTAGTTACATTAGCTAGTCAGTTTATAGTTATTGGCTCCAGCCTAATTTTGCTGTCTATCCAAGGTAATTGTCAGAGAGCCAAACCTGTAACTTTTTCTTGAGGGACTGCAGTGAGCCTTTTAGCTTTCTTCAGGTTAAGGTTTATGGGTGACAGATGAGATGAAGGATATTATTTCAGTTCCTTCAAGTTTAGTGTGGCCTCATTATATTTGAAAGTGAATTCCCAGAGCAGCCGATATGCCTGTAATTAATCCTAAGTAGAAAATCTATTCCAAAGCAGAAAATATGTTTTGGTCTTACCTGTGCAGTCACAGAATGGGAAAGGGGGTATGGGGGTCTCTGATAATATGGATTTAAATGGTTTGGTTAATAAAGTATCTACTGTCCTTTCATCCAACCAGGTATTTCTGTATATTTTTGTGCCCCCTCTCTTTTTTTCAACCACAGAAGTTTAATTTTAAGATTTTCTGTCTCGTTTCTCGCTAATATTCATTACACCTGTTACATCTGTTTTGTTTCCAGTACAAAACAACACTTGGACCCACCTCTTTTACAGGGGTCCTCTAACCAAAGAATGATTTAGGAGAAAATTTGTCATTTCTTGGAAGGTTTTTTTTTTCCTTTTTTACCATCAACTGTCATTTTGTATGTATCTTAATGGATTTATTCAAGCCCTTTGAAAACTTTGGTTTCAGGCATTAGAAATTAATGTAATTTAGGAACACAGTTACCCCTTGCTTTACCTGTGAGTGTTCTACCTCTATACATTTAGGAAAGGGTTTAAAGAGCATAGAACACTTAAAAACTTCAAATATGTTTTCTCATTTATAAGTGATACTTAGTAAAGGCTTGAAAGATATAAGAAGCTAACTCTTTTACATCCATACTCTGTTCCTCCCGGCTCCCTTTAAGAATGTTTATTTACTTTTCTGGGGGAAGGGAGAAACGTGATAGCTTGTATAATATGATACATTATTTAGGAAGCAATTTCTTGCCATTCAGATTGTGGGTTTCGGATCATTTAGCTAAAAGATTACCCTACTGAGTGTGTGGAAATCATCTTAAGACAAAATAAGGGTTGTGAAAATGAAAGTTGAATAGGAAGTTGTGCAGATGACCAAGCTTTATCATTCAGCAGGTGTCAGATTTTAAGTTGTGTGGATTCTTTTGAGTAATAATTAAAAGTTTTACCGAATTCTATTACTATTTTGAACTGTTTCCTAAATACTAGGTCCCAAGAATTCAGTTGAGGACACCTATGCAATTTAATATATAATTTTGTATATAACATAAATTTAATAAATCACTTAATATATAAATTCTATTTGTGAAATGACAGTCACTTCAGTAAGGGTAGGGGACATACATTTCACCTTACCACTTAGAAAAATGCTATTTCTTGTGGCTACATCTAGTGTCTGGGCACTGGCCTAGACTGATGTGTAGAGGGTTACTGAAAATAGGAACTGAATAAGCAGGCGAAACTTCTATTCTGCATTTACTGAGTCTTTAACAAGGCCATCTAAAGTTTTAATGGTAAGAAGGAAAAAATTGGGGGATTATATTTTTACACTGCCCTCTATAAGAATAAAGAAGCTCTTGGTCTCTTTTCTTTTGCTTGGATGACAGTTGTCCCTCCTTACCCTCAGTTTCACTTTCCATGATTTCCGTTACCTGCAGTCAACCGTGGTTCACAAATATTAAATGGAAAATTCCAGGCATAAACAATTCACAGGTTTTACACTGCATGTACTTCTGAGTAGTGTGATGTACCCTCATACTGACCGGTCAGGATGTGAATCCTCCCTTTGTCTAGTGTATCCATGCTGTTAGTCCCTTAGTATACCCATCTCAGTTATAAGATTGACTTTCGAGGTATTGCACTGCTCGTGTTCAAGTAACCCTTCTTTTACTTACAGCGGCCCCAAAGCACAAGAGTAGTGATGCTGGCAATTCTGATATGCCAAAGAGAGGGCGTTAAAGTGTTCCATGTTCCCTTTAAGTAAAAAGGTGAAAGTTCTCTATTTAAAGAAAGCTAAATATGCTGAGAGAGAGATCACATATACATAACTTTTATTACAGTGTACTGTTACAGCGGTTCTTAGTTATTGTTAATGTCTTGCTGGGCCCAGTTTATAAATTAAACTTTATCGTAAGTATGTGTAGGAAAAAACATGGTAGGGGTCAGTACTATCTGAAGTTTCAGGCATCTATTGGGGCTTTTGGATGCTTGAAAAGGGACTGCCATATCTCATGTATTTCTTCCAATAACTGAATGAGATGACACAATTATTTTCTCCATGTCCTAAATGAGGAAATCAAGACTTAGGATGGCAAATGCCATAGAGATGATAGTTGTAACTACTAGGCTATATCTGATTGCTCAGCAAGCCCTGCTTATTGTCGCTCACTTCTTGTATTTTGTGTCCTGGTTCATTGGCTTTAGGTTAGTCAACTGTTATTTTTTCCATATTTTTCTAAAATTCATACCCATTGGTTACATTAGCTGTAAAAGTCATTTTGTGTTCCCTTCTTACCTACAGTCTTAAAAGTAAAGATTTTCTAACCTGTACTTTGTTCTCTTGGCAAAATGATTCCAACCTGTTTTTTTCTGCCTTTTTAATCACCACTTACTTGGATTAAAGCCTGTGTTCAAACTTTCCTTGAACTTACTCTGGATCAGCTCTGCCTCAGCACCTCCACTGTTTTTGAACTTCTGTTTTCCCCCTAAAAGTTGAATGACTTCCCCAGGCTCTGATTATTTGACTCTTATTTGTTTGGCACTACCCAACTGATAGTCCCCTTGTCTTATGAAAGTATTTTACAGTGGCTCTCATCCTTGCCTGCAGATTAGAATGAAATCGGGTGCTTATAAAAATGCCAGTATCTGGGCCCTTAGGAGAGATTCTTATTTAATTGGTCTGGGGTGCAGCAAGATACTGGTTATTTTAGCTGCTTCATTGATGTGTGGGGCGAAGAGCATGGGCTTTGGAGTTTGTTGGACCCAAATTAGCAAGTTTTGTGAGTTCTGGACAAGTTAATCTTGTTTTTTTTTAAGCCTATTTCCTCATTTGAAAAATAGAGATGAGGCCGGGCGTGGTGGCTCATGCCTGTAATCCCAGCACTTTAGGAGGCTGAGGCAGTTGGATCACCTGAGGTCAGGAGTTCAAGACCAACCTGGCCAACATGGTGAAAACCCATCTCTACTAAAAATACAAAAATTAGCTGGGCATGGTGGCGGGTGCCTATAATCCTAGCTACTTGGGAGGCTGAGGCAGGTTGCAGTGAGCTGAGATCATGCTGTTGCACTCCAGGTTGGGAGACAAGAGCGAAACTCCATCTCAAAAAGAAAAAAAGGGATGAAGTGACCATTTTATTAAGTTATTAGGATCACATGGGGGGTAATGCCCCTGAAAAGGGCTTAGAGCATGGCCTAGCACATCCTAAATTAAATTAATAGCTGTCATCCTACCCTATCCAACAATATTGTCTTCCTTTTCCAAATGCTCATATTCTTCCTCACATTTGCCGTATATATATATCTGTTGCCCTTTCCTTATGTTTGAATTCTTGTCTTTCCCATTAAAATTTATTTACAGGTCCAAGGTCCTCCGTGATGCTTTATTCCATTGTGTGCTTAAATAAAAGTGTACCTTTTACCTTCTGCAATATATTAGACATGAAAAACTTCCAAAGAGAAATAGAGAAACAGCATCAGAACTTCTTTGAATAGAAAAGTAAACTGGGTCATGTGGGTGTCACTTTAAAATTTCAGTGGCTTAGATTTTTAAAAGGCTTTCCTTTCTCTCTCTCTCTCTTTTTTTTTTTTTGGCCGCTGAAGTCTGTTACTGAGACTACAAGTTTCCTGCTTATATACTTTTTGAACACTAATGTCTTCGTTTTCTGTCTTAACAGACTCCTGGTCCTATCTTTACCTTGAAGTTTAATATTTTCCTCCAAGCTTCTTATAGCTTCAGGGTAACTTTCTGAGTGATATATTCTATCTCCAATAATAAAGGGCAGATCAACACCAGTTGAAAAGGATAACTGTCTTTCTATTTTTAAAAGGTACATTTTTATTGAATTGCATTTTTTTTTTTTTTAAGAGTGAAAGAGACTCTGACCCTCAACTTTCATTGTTATTCTTCTGATATATCAGTAATCACCTTTGGGTTGTCATCATTTCAGTAGCTCAGGGTCAATGTATATTGCTAAATCATTCATGTCCTGTAAATTTCAGTATGAAATAAGCATTTACTGGTTCCTTCCCTGGATAGTCTGAGTGAGCCTATATAGTTTATCTCAATATAAATTAGATCTTTATTGCTTACATCATTTTGATGAAATTAGGTATTATGGTTGTCTTTTTTTTTTTACAGTTCTTGACTTTCCTGGTATATAACAGAATTTTGTTTTTAAACTGCTTTTCTATGTTACTTTTTAAATAATAGTGCACATGATGTAGGCTTTCGCTGCAATTCTTCTGGAAGGTGACTTTTCTTCATTGTTAACAGAGATAAATACTCTGCATTTATCACAAATGTTTCGAATGTCCTTGGAAAGACTTAGAAATCTCTCAAGTGCAGCTAGCTTGAGACAGTGTACAAAGTAGAATGTAGCATCAGTGAACACTTCAGGCTGTTCTTCTAGTAGATCACTATTCCAGGTGACCTCATAGTGACCTTCGAGTACCCAAGTCTGGAATTCTTAATTAGTGTACAATCTATTATTTGGGACTGGAAATTCATTGAAAAGGCTGAGATACTTTATTTTTGAGTGGGACCCAGTGTCTCCTCCTCTATCAAACCGATCAACTACTTTTCCCATTGTGTGTCCTCTCCAGTTTTGATCTGTTATTCTGCTCAGGCTGGAGCTGGTCATATGCTTCAGAAATACCTATTTTCAGGTTGATGCAGACCTGGAGCAGCTGCTCATTGGCAGAATAGGTCTAGATTTCTATGTTATAACTGATTAGTACTGATACTGGGAGTTTTAGGTTAACAGACATGAGACAGAGGATCGAGCTATAGTGGCTTCAATTTGAAGGGGATTTTTTCCTCCCTTGTTGTTTTTGTTTTCACACTATCCTTAAAGTAATGCAAAGTTTGGGATATCTGATTAAAAATGTTTCCTTTTGCCTATATTTGACTTGTAGGGGCAGCTATGATAACTAAAAGATCGTAAGTCCTTTCTTATCCTCCAGAACACTGAGTTAAATTCATCAAAATTCTCATTTTATAATGTGTTTTGGTCTATGTGTGGGCTCTTGGTTGCTGAAGAACATTGAATTGTGTGAACTTGTATGACTTTTTATCTTCCTATCTTTCTTGTTCATCTTCCTTGATAAACACTTTGTTTTCATTTCTTGTGCTTTGATGAACAGTGCTGCTGTGAACTCTGTGAGTGGTTCCCCCTACTGCCTCAACCCTCTTTGTAACAGTTGTTCCTTGATACATGTATTTCTCAGGGAAGTACAATAAGAAATAAAACTGTATATTGTGGGAGGGAACTAATAGGTTTGTCAACTCTATTTTGCCAAGGAAAGGCATTTAAGACCATCTGACACATTATCTATTACCACTGTCATTTCCTGGATGCTTAGATGCCCCACACTAGGGTGCACGTAACTTCCCAAGAGAAATTGAATATATTTCACTTTACAAAATACTCATTACATTTCTTACTTTGCCTGGAACCAAATAATATTTTCCCCACAATGTCTAGTGAAGTGCTTGACACTTAGGCCCAAGTCTACTTATTTTTCCCTATGGATATTGTTTCTTGTACATGATCGATTTACTGAATTCTGACATGCCAAATAAATTCTGATTAAAATGTTAATTGGCAGTGTGATGTAATGGGAGTTACAGGTTGTGCCCCACCTCTGCACCTACCTAGTTCAGAAACACCGAGCCAGTCTCTGGGTTTCATTTCCTTCATTTGATAAAAGGAATAGTTGAGGATAGATGGGTTTCAAGATCTGTGTAGCTTAAGTTTTATCCATAATTGTAAAATTCTGCCTGCTGGGTTCCACATACTACATGTAATTGCATCCCTAGGATAAAATTCCTCAGGGTACAAGTTATGTCTTACCCGTCCCGCTGCCCACCACACTACCTAGTATGTGTGTGGCACCTTCATGTTTATCTTTAGATCTCAGCTTAAATGTCACTTAATCTGCAGAAGGCTTTTCTTCTGATTACTGTCCCAGTTTTATTTCCACAGCATCCTTTTTTCCTTCATGGCGTGAACTGCAGTTCTAAACACTAGCTTTATCCTTTGGCTTGTTTAATATGTCTCTCCCACTACCTTAGTACCTGTCTTGTTTATGTTATAGTCTCTCTGCCCAGCATTTTAAAAATGATTGCAACTATGTGTACTTCACCCTCTATTTGAACCTGTGACAACAGAGAGCCTAGTGCACTTGCTTTTTTCGGTTCTGAGCCTGATTTTTTTCATCTGTCATCCAGATATAATCCCTCCTTCTCACACTTACCAGATTGTGTCCTGTGTTGTGGTTCTGCATGTGTTCCCTTCTTTGCTTAGACAGTAAGTGGGAACTCCTTATCTGAGTCATCTTGGATATACAGCACAGTGCCCTGCACATAGGATTTGCATATTAGAATGAATGCAGATGTCTGTCCTTCGAATGTGTTGATATTTGAGGCATATCTATTTTTTTCTATGTCCTTTTAGTGGTGACTAAAGCTTTATTTGAAAGCTCCATCTTCAAGAGTTCCTGTTGCCTTTATTCAATAATGAGCCTCGTTGTTTTCAGGTTGGTGCATGGCCACTTTGTAGTTGTGCAGAATTGTACCAGTTTTTCATGCTCTCTGAAGTTATGTGTTTTTCTAAACAGTTTAACTTTTGGTTTTGCTTGGAGTTACTCCATTTAAGTGGCTTCAGACTGTGAGCTCAGTGAGATCTTGCTGTCTTGCAGCCTTGGCACCTTGAATATTTCCTTTTTTTTTTTTTTTTTTTTTACAAGCTAGTTTCTCTTTGGCTGTTTTTAATTTGGGAGACTGAAGTGTAACAGATGAGGTAAGGATAATTCTGCTTGTTATCTTATCTGGAAGTATGACGACTTCACCCCTTTGGAGAGTAGAGTTTGGCTACCTTTCACAGGTATTAGAGTAAATTGCAGGTGTATTTACTGCCCTTTTGAGATACGAGTTTGTTGGGTGCATAGAAAATAAAGTGGGCTCTCATTCTAGCCAGATACTTACCAGTTAGTGTCTTGGGATATCTGCGGACTCAGCTGAGCTCTCAAATGGGAGTGGGGGTGAGGGCGCAATGAGCAATTAAAATGGGAAGCTAGGACTGGAAAGAGAAGGGCCTATCAAAGAAATTTAACCTCCTTCCTGGTTTTTCTCATCAGTTCACTTCTTGTGCCTTGGGGTCTCCATCCTCAGCTATGCTTCCACATTGTGCCCAAGTCTATTTACCAGATCTTGGTGGTCAAGCAGACTGGTAAATAGTTTATTAGTAAATTCAGGTAGAATTGCCTTATTGGAAGAATATACCAAGAAGTATTTGAGCATATAAAGTGTTTTTCTTGGTATGGGATGGAACATACACTAATTGTCTTCAGGCTTAATCTTAGTGCATGGTTGCAGCTCTTTAAAAGGACTTAATCTCTTGCATGGTTTTTTGGTTTGGTTTGGGTTTTTTTTGTTTTTGGTTTTGGTTTTTTTTGAGACAGTCTTGCTCTGTCGCCCAGTCTGGAGTGTGGTGGCAGGATCTTGGCTCATTGCAAGCTCTGCCTCCCAGGCTCAAGTGATTCTCCTGCCTCAGCCTCCTGAGTAGCTGGGATTACAGGTGTGCACTACCACATGCAGCTAAGTTTTGTATTTTTAGTAGAGCTGAGGTTTCACCATGTTGCCCAGGCTGGTCTTGCATGTTTTTAAATGCTGGTCTTGCATTTTAAGAATGCTAAGACTCTGCATTAAGCACTGTGCTAGCCTCTGAGCAAATGCTCACCATGTACTTTGATTTTGAATTTTTTAGGACTAGCTATAGTGTGTGATTCTTAAATTGCCAACTAAACATCACTGTCTGCTGTTCAGTAATAAAGTATTTTGACTTGGTTATCTGCTTGGACATTTTTATGTTAAAGAAACTTCTTGGTTGGGCGTGGTGGCTTACGCTTGTGAATTCTATCAGTTTGAGAGGCTGAAGTGGGAGGATCATTTGAGCCTAGGAGTTTGAGACCAGCCTGAGCAACATGGCAAGATGTCATCTCCACAAAAGATTTAAAAAACTAGCGGGTGTGGTGATGTGTACCTGTGGTCCCAGCTACTCAAGAGGTTGAGGTAGGAGGATTCCTTGAGCCCAGGAAGCTGCAGTGAGCTGTGATCACACCACTGTACTCCAGCCTGGGTGGTGACAGATTTAGACCCTGTATTCAAAAAAAAAAAAAAAAAAAAGAAAGAAAGAAAAAGGAAAGAAAAAAAAGAAACTTCTCTTAAATATGCTATTCTGCTGTATGTTTTGGTGGCTTAAATATTTGGTACTTGAAACAGTATATTGTAGAGTTCCTGATCTGCTTGGTGAAAAAATGACCTTTTGAGGGAAAGAAGAAAGCAAAGCCTGGAGTGTGTGTGTGTGTGTGTGTGTGTGTATGTGTATGTTTGACCATTAATTTGAATTTCTCAGGTTGCAGTGACAATGGCAGCTTGACCTTACCATAAATTAGAGATGTGTTTTTAGGAGAGCATGAAAGCAGAAAACAATTCTCAAGAAGGTTAGTGCCTTGAGAACAATACCCTACTTTGTATAGTGCCCGAAATTTTTTATAAGTCATTCTTTTATCTGTAATTTGTTATAGCTTATTTCTTTTAATAACCCTGTTTGCTGGCAAAGTGAGAAAAATCTGTTCTTAATAGAAGAGGGAAGTTATGAAGGTAAACTTTTTAAGGGTCACAGAACCATTAAGAAATAGATTTAGGACCAGTAGTGATTGTCTTTGGACTTCATGTGGGCTTTTACCTTCATTCTGGTCTTTTTTTCCATATCCTTGTTAGTTTGTTAGCCTGGGACTTGGGAATGAGATAATTGCCTCTCTGAGGCCACTCCTAACACTGACTCTGTTTTATGTGAAAGCTTAAATTTGCTCCAAATTTCCTGAATGCTACATAGTGTTGTGACTTGTCGTTTCTTGGTCTTAATTTACCTGGCCATGTCTTAACTCTCCTGAAGAGCTGAACTGAAATCTTCATTTTAATGTAAATGGATGCCTTAGGTTCTGATGTTTTAGATATGAAAAATAGTGCCTGTGTTTTGGGTGCTGCTGTGTATTACATGTGATCATTTGATTTGAGTTTAGACGAAATACTCTCATTTCTGGAACTTGGCCATTAATGAAGAATATAAGAATATTGGTGTAAGCCAGCATAGTTACGGATGTGAGCTAAGAGGTGTATTTAAGTTTTACCAAGGTCACAGGAAATTGACCACAAATTTCCTAAGAAAATAATTATAAAAAGACTCATAGGATTCAATATTATAAACTTTCAACAAATTGAAAATATGCTTAAAAAGCAATTTTCCAAGTTTATTAAGTTGGAAATTTATCTTAAGAGTTAATAACAATTGAATGTCCAGGGAGAACCCTAAACACTTTTTAGTGTTTATGTCTAAGTAAATGTGAGAGCTTCACATTCTGTTTAGAAAGTTCTCTATTGTGAGACTGTTTTCTTATTTTTGAATCTCACGCACTAGATTAGTAAACAAGTGTAAAGTGATTATTATAATTTACTATTATTTAATACCAATTGTTGGTCTGTTCTCAATTCAAAATGTTTTATAATACAGTCCTGGAAAAGATACCAACCTAAGTTATGTGTGAGGTTTTGTAGAATAGATGATATACTCTGCAGATCTAGGAACCCATACTTCACCTTTATTACAAGATTGGACTTGAAAGTTCATGAGGATTTTTTTTTTTTTTTTTTTTTTTTTTGAGGAAAATTATCACTGATTCTGGGGGAAAAAGAGAAAAGCCAATACTCTGCAACCTTAAGGGTTTGCAGTTGATAAGGAATGATTTAATGTGTCCTATAAAACCCACAATTTTGGAATTGCTCCAACTTTTTATTTTTAGCTGTGGCTTTTAGTTAATGAGAAGAGGTGAAAAGTATAGTTTCTCCTGGTCTCTGCCTGAAATCACAGAAACTTTCCACACTGTGAAAGTTCAGGGGATTCTGGGAGACCATCCTTATGAATTGGGTGGTGGTGTCTCCTCTTTGTTCAGGCCTCTTTTTCTAGAGAGTTCAGGCCCCTTTTTCTAGAGAATAGGAAGGAATGGTGAGTTGATTACCTTCAGATTTTAACCAAACTGTAATTGCTCTGATATTGTCAAATGCGCCTAGGGACCCTGTTGCAGTATTTTGAAAACTTACACAGGAAACAAAATAGCAGCTTCGGGGGCATGGAAGAATGCATTAGTTTCTGAGTCTAAGGAAGCCAGAAGGAAGCCCGCCCACCCACTCTCTAGCTTTCATATTCCCTCAGCCACCTCCCAGATCTTCCATTGCTGTGCTATAAATAGCCAGTGTTTAGGCAGGGCTTTTTTGCTTTCTCCCTTGCCTTTAAAGACTTTCTGCAGGCCCTGGAATTGCCTTTGTTCCTCTGCCTGCCCACTTTGCCAGTGTGAAGCAGGTTTTCATGGGATTCTATTGGGGTAAACCAAAAGGAGCAGAAAGAGTGTGAAGTAAGACCTCTTATTTACCCTTCCATTCCTTCCCCAGTTACCTCCTGTTTTACCTCGAAAATATAATTTGTGATTTGTCATGAGACAGTTTTTAGAGCGTTAACCTGAAAATGTAATGTTAATTCAAGGGCTTCCGGTATAATGCCAGGTGATTTTTATCTTTTTTGTGTACCGCCCTACTCCCTGCCTCGTCCTGGGGATAAAGCACTTAATGGGCCTCTCCTCTTCTTTCTTATAGCAAAATATTTGATTAGGTTTGAATTAACTTTCTCCTCAGCCCCCAGAAAAGATAGGATATACCTAATTCTTTGTGGACAAGGTGACTTTCTAATCCAAATCCCTAGTAGTATGAACAGGCCAGAATGAGTTAGAGTGCTTTGGATGTCTGTGGCAGTCAGTCATATTAGGATGTTTAGTAACACAGACTTGATGCTTTTTTACCTCATGTTTTGTTATGCATGTTCATTAGAATATTTTCACAGATGATTAGGTCTACAATTAAAGATCCTCAGTTTAGATGACCTTTGAAAACCCCCTCCCTCCACCAGTACTCTGACATTCTGAACCTCTCCATCATGGTAGAAAAGCATATACTCTTTAGCACATTTGACATTTAGGCTATGATATTCTTTTACTTAAAATCCAGCCCTTGCAGGGGCGGGAACATTAAGGCTGTATTGGGAGAACTGGAAAGAAGGCGCCCCGTTTATAGGGCAACTTGCTGGCTAGTAGCTCTGGGAATGTGAACTCTTGGCAAACTTTCTCTATTAAGCGAAATCAGAAATGTATTTTTATAAATGTGAAATTGCTACATTGGTGAAATTTTAAACGTTGAACACTACTGATTTTTTTTTTTTTTTTTTTTTATTTAAAAGGACATTGGAGAGACCACATAACGCGTTTTCAGACTAAATCTACCCTCTAGCTGCCAGTCGGAACTTTGGCCTGGAGGTTGAGGAGTGTTACAGGTCTGCTTGTTTCTGTCTATCCTTGCCACTTTTCCTTTGTCCTTCTTTTCAGCTTCCCATGTGATTTATTTAAGCAGAGTCCATTGTTGTCTTTTTATTTTTTTGTTTTTACCAGCTGGCCCTCAGATTCTGCCATTTACTTGAATGCTTAATACTTTTAGTAGACTTTTGACTCCCACCCCCTCAATGTTTTCTTCATGCTGGTCATAGCCACTCTGGGGGGTCTTATTCACCATGCCATTAGGTATATGATGTACTTTGTATCAGGAAGAATGTTCAGAGTGGCCACCTGGCTGCTGCTGTTTATGTTGGCCATGTTTATTAGAATAGGTCTTAGTTAATATGTAGTCAACCTTGGTGGATAAAGAAGATTCACTTGTTTCCATTTTGGTAATTTTTAATGTAGGAGGCTAGCTGTCTCTACTCTTGGCAAATAAAGGTGTGGGTCATTTTCCAGTTAGAGCAAGAAGTTACTTCAGAGAACTACTGCTGTGTTGGTGGCCAGCGATGCAGAGCAGTTGTTCTTTCTTACTCTGATGGCAGTGAAAATTGGTCTAATTACTGTTCCAATGCAGTGGAAGTTTTCTTCAGTTTATATTTATTCTTGCTTCTACCTCATGATATTCTCCCTCCCCCCCCACCCCATTTGCTCTTTAGAAATGGAGAATAAAAAATAGTGTCCTGATGATTCAACTCAGTTCCAAGGCCTGTAGTCTCTAGATCTTTGTTGTGAATCCTGGGTTTTAACCTGACAAAGGATGGATGTAAAAGCATGCTTGGGTGGGGCAGAAAGGTATAGAAAGAGCACATTTCTAAACCATCTACTCCCTTATAGTGATTCTCAACTAGAGACTGGCACTCAGAATCGTCAAGGAACTCTTTAAAATAGTCTAAGATAGAGTGATAGAGTGGCATTTGAGTAGATCTACACTCTTCACAGAACTGAAAACTTTGGGTTCAGGGTCATGGTTCCCTTTAGAAGAGTAGTTTAAGGATCTTTTTGTTCATACCCATCTCATTAAAGTAGTGGATGATAGTAAGAATTTCTTTTTAGCTTGATCTGAAAGAGATTGCAGTCCTAACTGCTCTATACTATATTTCCTGGTACTTAGTAGGTACTTCCTGAAAGTCTTATCAACAGTCAAAGACTGTTTACTGCTAAACAATTTACATGTTAAATCTACTCTGCGAGTTCTTTTAAAGAAACTTGAACTTTACATAGGATAAAGTTGTAACAGGAAATGGGTACCCGGAAACACTGAGCAATTCTAAATCAGGAAAACTTCAGCCTGCGCTTCTTTAAAATATAAAATTTTCTTAGTGAGGCAGAAGTCCACTTTAATGTTCAGTGTCAATGCTGTGTAGTCTCCTATTGTCTAGCATTTTAAACATTGGGAAGCAAAATGCCTCATTTCTTCTCAAATACGTGTCCAAACTCAAATGTTGAGGTTAGAAGTGGTAGTTTCCATAGCAGTAGTGATTTTGCCCGGTTTTTGTTTTTTGTTTTTTGGATAGCAAAATATTTAGCATAGGTCAGGTAGAGAAGTGATTATTTCTGGCTGTGGGTTCTTAAAGCTTTCCTTGTGTGCATTTGACTTCTTTGGACACCTTCTTAGGGCACAGGTGTGTTCTGGAGAAGTTCCGTGAGGGGTGGAATGAGTGGGGTTTTGTACATCTTTGTTTTCCCAGCATCGGAGCACAGCGCCTGGTACATGCAGTGGATCAGGAATGTTGCTTTTCCAGCCTTGGGGAGTTTCTTTACTCTTCTTTTAAGTATTATTCTACACACCAGACCTTGACTGTGTTGGGGAGAGAGTATAAACTTCAAGTTTCCTCTTGATTTTACACATTGGTGATGAGATTGGCTTATTTTAAACTGTGAGGTGGTGACAATGGAACACAACTGTCCCTGGTTCCTCCCTGAGCTTTATATTGTTTTAACAAAGTCTTGTAGCTAGGAATTTTAAAATGCTGATTCCACTTGAAGTTTGAGCTTACAATATAGAATTAGTAGCTATATGTGGAAAGAGATGTGTGTGTTAGCGGTAGGACTTGACAGCCTACTTTCCCCTTTTTCCACTTGATAGTCTACCTTCCTCTTTATAAACAACCTTGACGTCTACCTTCCTCTTTATAAACAACCTGAGATGACTTTGGCCGTCTTCTCCAGGTATACAGGGTTGCAATGGAAATTTTTACCACTTGGCAGGGAACATAAAACCACATGGATAAGTAAGGGGGATGTTTTCTACTTGCCACCTTGAATCACAGTTTGTGACATTCATTCTCTTCGTGGATCTATCTTGATATTTATTACTGGGGAGATAAAGGTAAGTCAGGCATATAGGAGCACACAGTTATCTGGTCCAACTGAGTGGTTCACAGAAGGCTTCCTGGAGGTGTTGTGTGCTCTCTTCCTGTGCTGAGGATGTTTCCATGAGGCAGGAGAAGAAAGGTAGTGAGGCTGTTGCAGGTGGAGAAAACAGATTTTGTGGCACTGGGAAGCACTGGGAGTGGGAAGAACTACTGGGAGCTTATGTATGTGATGGGGAGTGCTGGGCATGTGGATGAAGATGTAGGAGCTGGTTGTCAGCTGCCTCACTGGGGACCTGAGATGTTACTTCATAGGCCCCGTGGAGTCAGCAGAGCTTTAAAAGAGATGGTAGTGGAGTGCTGACCATTTTCTTAGTTAGATCCCCATAGCCGTGGAATGGAGGAAGGATTGGAGAAAGGGGCAAGCCTGGAAGCAGAGAGATCAGCTAGGAAGCTCTAGATGGGGTCTCAGCACAGATTTCAAATCCCAGTTTCTCACTTAATACTTGTGTGAACTCTTGAAGTTTTGAAATTCTCATTTGTAAATTAAAGAGAATGTAATATAGCTTATAGTGCATAAGATTTGTTTTGGAGATAGGGTCTTGCTCTGCCACCCAAGCTGGAGTGCAGTGGTGTTAATCATGGCTCACTGCAGCTTTGGCCTCCAGAGCTCAAGCAGTCCTCCCACCTCAGCCTCTGGAGTACCTGGAAGTACAGGCACATACCACCATGCCCAGCTAATTTTCATATTTTTTGTAGAGATGAGATTTCTCCATGTTGCCCAGGCTGGTCTCATACTGCTGGACTCAAGTGATTCTCCCACCTCCAACCTTCCAAAGTGTTGGGATTACAAGCATAAGTCAGTTTGCCTGCCCCACAAGAGGATCAAATAAGATTTTGTTTGTAAAATATCTAGCTTAAGACTTGACATGGAATGAGGAATCAATAAATGCTAGTTTCTTTCCTTTGCTATTTATTTTTACTCTCTTTTAGTTGTAGGATTCATTGGATTCTACAGAAAGCAGGGAGATCATCTGAACTTCTTTACTGTAGCAAAAGATACTCAAATCCCATGGAGAGTTCCTTTTCTATTTTTCTTTTAATTAAATGTGATTTTAAAGCCACAGTTTAAATTCAGGTCATTTTGAAAATCATGACAGGAGAAAGATGATTGGAGAGTGTATGATTTTGTATAAATGTACATACATGGATCATTTGCCTGATCCATTAATTGTTGAAACTTGATCCCATGTGATCTCATAATGTGCACATTATCAATCTAGATTCTAGGGTATAATCGTGAGTTAGATTTCTACACTCTGGTTTTCTCTGTATTGTAAATCTGAATATAAGTAGAAGATGCTTGGATCATCTTTGGAGTTCTTAGCAAGAATAGGGAGGTCACAATTTCTAATCTTACTCAAATTCCAAGAGCCTGAGCATAAGACGACTTGAAGAGGATGGGAGATGTGTATTTTTTGGAGGAGTTGGGGAGGGGGTCACACACTTTTAAAAGTAAGGTAAAATAGACAAGGCTGTAATTCTAATGTGAAACGCTTGGGCTGTTGGTACTATGTATATTTAAACATAGTCTTTGGAGGTCTGGGGTTAAAAATGGCAGCATTGCAAGTAAAAATTTTTAACTTCCTTAGTCACCGTTTGTGACTGTGCTAAATGTAGTTTAACATAGCATCTGCTTCAGTGGTCCAGGACAGGAACTAACAGTCATGATTAGGAAAAGTCTGCATACTGTACTTTCTGTCCACAGCATTTCATTTCCATGTTAAAAAGCTTGCAACACAACTCTGCAGCCTTGCTGTCCATTTAGGTACGGGGAGAAGAAAAACTGATAGGCTTAATCCAAAAGACAGATAAGCAAATTTTATATGCTAACGTTTTAAGAGACATCTTTGTCCATCAATAATGATAATACCCTCTATTCACTTGGCACCTTAGAGTTTGTAAAGTGCTTTGACATTATCAGACAAAATATGTGTATGTAATTAAAGCTTTTAAAGCGAACAGACCCCTTTACCTGCTCTTTTCCTTCCCAGAGTGGAAATAATTCAAAGGCTAATGCCTTTGTGGTTTGAGTCTTAAGAATAATTACCTGTTAAAAATGTAGCCTGTAATTGTGTATGTGCTCCCTTCTCCTCTTCAGCCTATAGGGGATAGATGTTTCTCATCAACACTTGGGAATATGTATGTATATGTATATACAGGTTATATACATATATGCTCATACACTTGCTTCATTTTTCATCTTTAACAGGGGGGTACTTGCCCCACGTACTTTTTGAGATCCTTAAACGTTTGTTTCAAATGTGCTTCACTTGAATGATACTAAGATTACTTGCAAAGTGGGAAGTCTGACAAAAGTTGGAGTGAGAGGAAGCACTTTGCTGGGTGAGATGGTGAGAGGTCATCAATCTAAGCATATTGACCCCTTTCTCTATTAGGGGGTTATTCGAGATTGGGTGTATGTGCCTGCTGTGGATGTAAGTGGATAAGGTCTGAGGCTAAGAAGGGCCTTACCTGTTCTATAGTGTATAGCATTAACTTTTTGAAAAACATTATTAACTCTTAAATACATTCTTATGTAGCAGATTAACAAGAAATTTCCTTGAGATACTACTCTCCCTTATCAACCCTTTCCTCACTTTGGAATCACTGAATAAAAATAACACTTGCATTGAATGTGAATGCTTCTCCTCCCCAACTTTTTTTTCTTGAAATGTAGTGAATAACTAGAAACTTAATTACCATAAAAAGTCACAGATGTACCTAGGTGTTTTTTGTTCTAGCTGGGATGTCTCTTTTTAAAGAAAGCTGTCTTTGGCAGGGAGCAAGAGATAGAGGTGGACCAAAGGAAATAAAGTTACTATCTTAGTGTGTAAATTTTGTTTTTATAAGATGCCTCAAATTTCCATAGTAAATAAATCATAGTTACGTCTCTAAATCACAGGTATACATGTCTTGGGAATCTCAGGATGTTACACATCAACAGTAAAGAAAAATACATTTCATAGGTGAATACCAGTAATTGAGATGATCCACAGTTCAGAGCAGAAGGAAGCTGTCTGTATTGATCAGGGTTTAGACTCCTTGTTTTGCTCTCCACAATACATCAATGAATTATAAGATATTTACATGCCCTGGGATGGCATCCCTTTATTTTCAGTTTCTCTGAAGTTCTGTAGAAATATTTGTAGCCTCCTAACATTACTAAGGACAGTAATCTTGTTAGTTGACATTTTAGATCCTGTGTGTGTGTGTGTGTGTGTGTGTGTGTGTGTGTGTAAGCTGCTTGAGGTTAAACAGTATAGCATTTGGTTTTCTATGTCTTAAGTCCTGCTAAATAACAGTGAAAAATAAAATGTTAACCTAAGTGGCCAGGAGGAGTATTGTGGCACTTTCTAACATTTGTGAGTTAAAAAACATTATTTGTATCCATAAACCTTCCTTGTCTTTTATATTCCCTTTAAGATTAGTCATTCTTTCTGCTTTGGAGTTTGTACATGATGGAGTATTTTAGTGTCTACCCAACAGAGGAGCTATGTTTTTAACCTACCTAATGAAAACACTCAACTACTGGGATTAATTTGAGGATTTCCAATCAGCCTTTCACCATTTGTACTACCCTGAGGGGGTTCCCGATAGCTGTGACTTTTGTAGAAGAATGTGAAGTTAATCCAATTTCTGTGTTGATTACTATGTTAACTGCCTTAATTTAGCAATTCAGATTTATCTGCCTATACCAAACAAAACCTCTGCTACAAAACTGAGGGAGTAGTTGATTTTATTCTTATTGTACTCATATCCCTTTTTAGATTCTATAGCCAAATAATGGCATGGAAATTAATTAGGTCTACTGAGGTTGGAATGATTCATCACCAGAAGGTAATGATTTAGTGTATTCCAGCCTATAACCAAGATTGAGTTAACCCATGGCTTAACCTTTACTATTGTAGAGGTATATAAATGACCCTGTTGAAAAATATAGATTTTAAAGTTTACTCCCATTTCACAAAATGTGACTTAATCTCATCTTCATCCACTTTGTTTTTAAACTTTTCGGTGTGGGGAGCATTGAGATATTTTACTTTGAATTCTCAAAGTTTTAAGGGGGCTCACATAGATTGCAAATCAATTTTCTGACATACTATGTTGAGTAGTTGCATCTTTTAAGCTACTGATTTTTGACTTTATATTTGCTCCTAAATGAATCAGTTGATTCTTTTAAGAAGCTGGCAGTGGATTCTTTTAGTAGCAAATACGAAGTGAATAGTGAATATCCAACCATGAAGTGAATAACTTCTGATTTAATATTTATAAACTCCAAATTTTTGTATGTTGGGTTTCCTCTGTATATCTATAGATATAGATATCTCCTTTTTTTTTTTTTCTTTTAAGGCACAACTGTCCGTAAAATATCTTCCTTTGCTTATTCATCATGTGTTCTTAGTGTCCAGAGCATAGTAAATGTTTTGGTGATTTGTAGGAATGTGAGCAGTTAGAATCTAAGCCAGTTTCTTGACAATGGATTTAAACAGTGTACTGATGTAATTAAAGTGTAGCACATTAGTAATGTGTTATCTTCTGGGTATATCCAGAATCTGATGACTTCTCCCCGACTTCACCCTGGTGGGAGTCACTGTCATCCTGCACCTGAATTGCTGCAGTTGCTTCTTAACTGGTCTGTTTCCAAACTCACTGAGTCTTCCTGCACACCCACACACAATTTATTTTCACAGTAGCCACATGCTACTCTTTTGCTCAAAGCCTTTTATAGTTTCCTTTTTTGTTATGGTGGCCTTCAAGACCCTATGTGTTCTGGCCTCATTACCTCTTAGACTCATCTCCTCCTACTCTCCCTGTTATCTCCTTGTCATTCTGCACAACAGACAAGCTTTGCACTGGCAGGTCTCTGCCTAGAATCTTTTCTTCTAGATATCTCCATGGGGGTTGTCTTTATTTCCTCTTAGACCTATAACAAATTACTTTAAATTTATTGGCTTAAAACAACACAAGACTTACTATCTTACAATTCCGAAGAACATCAGAAGTTCAAAGTGGTTCTCAGTGAGTTAAGATGAAAGTATTGGCAGGGCTGCATTCTTTCCAGAGTCTTTATAAGAGATTGTTTCCTTGCCTTTTGCAGCTCCTAGACGCTGCCTATATTCCTTGGCTGGTTGCCCCATTTAAAGCCAGCAATGTCCTTTCGATTCTTCTCATGCTTCATCACTCTGACACTGTCTCACCTTCCTCTTTCACTTATAAGGAACCTTGTAATTACATTAGGCCCACCTCAGTAACCAAGGAAAATCCCCTTCTCAAGGTGAGCTGATTAGCAGCCTTAATTCTACAATCTTAATTCCCGCTTGTAATGTAACATAACATGTTCACACTTCTGGGAGTAGGATGTAGACATTGAGGGGAAGGGGATTATTCTACCTATCACAGCAGCCAGCCCATATCTCCTTCAAACCTTGATTCAAAGCTCACCCTCTTCATTGAGGCCTGCTTGTTTAATGCTGGAAACTACCCATCTTCATCTCCACATTTTCAACCCCCCTTATTCTTCTCTATATGTATTCCAAAGCACACTTACTTATTGCTAATATACTGTTTTCTTCTATATGTTCGTACTTGTATATGTTCTGCACACACCATCCACAGCAAATCAGCACTCCAAGATACTTCTTCATTGCTGTACCTCAGGACTATCCTGAATTTGTGGGAGCTGCATGGAGATGTTCGTTAAATACATGAATGAACAAAACATGAAACTTAAGCAGATCTTTTTTGCCAGATCTTTACTTTCCCATTGCTCAACCTGGATACCTGTAATGGACCTAGACTGAAGAGAAGGACTTGGGACCCTAAACTCATTATCTTACCTCTCTAACCTCAAAGCTTTTAAACCTGGCAGCTCTCAGACTACAAAACCGCAGAAAGACTGGCATGAAGGAGACTCTCTACTTCCTCTGTAGAAGTCATAAAGGGCCAAGAGACAGAAAAGTGTTACTGTTTGCTGCCAAAGAACATTCTCCTTATGACAGCCTGCAGCTGTTCAGTGCATTGTCTCTGCAAGTGCTTGGGCCCTTGTTAGCCCCAAGGCCAAAAATGTGGGTTTGAGGAATTCGTAGAGCTAGTGAGACAGCTAACTTGGTATGTGGGTGGTCTGGAGAATTGACAGGGATTTTAGACTGAAGAAATCCTTTGACATTTAAAGCTACAAACCTTTATTTTAGGAACCACAAAGCAAAGAGAGTTGAAGAAAACAAACTAATGGCTTGTTCCTGTAACTGACATCCTTAGCCTTGTGATTTTAGCACTTGGTTGGCTATTCTCTTGCTTAATTAAGTGAAGCCAGAAACATATCCTGATAATACCACTTAGTGAATGGGAAAGATAAAGCATTTGCTGTAGGAATGCTGTCTCAGGCAGATGACCCCATTGACTGCCTACCCAGCTGTCATCTATAAGCTCGTATAACTTATTTCACCAATTATTTTGAGTGCTTTTGTCCCTGCTGCAAGTTCCCCAAAGAATGGTGTGGTAAAGGTTGTGCTGCCCGGGAATTTTTTTTTTTTTGGTAGATTTGGCTCTAAAACTTTAGAGACCAAATGTCTTCTGTTCGTGTGTAACTTGGCATTTAGGGAGAGGTTTGTCGTGGTCAGAAGGAAGGTCTTTGCACTGGGCTGATTCTGTGCTGGTGTGCTGTGTTTGAATACTCAGGGTATTCATACCTTCTAGTTGCAAATAAGTGTAGAGACCAAGTTCACTCTATTCAAGCTGGGCCTTTCCAGCCTTGAGAGAGATGCTTGTCTTTGCTGCTAGCCATGATTCTTTTCAGAGACGTTATCGTTTCTATTTGCCTAAAGTTTCCTAGTTAGCATCAAGATCACTTGTGATCCATGATTTAATCATGATGTGCTTTCTAACTGCTAGCCATGATTCTTTTCAGAGATGTTATCGTTTCTATTTGCCTAAACTTTTCTAGTTAGTATCAAGATCACTTGTGATCCACTACTTAACATGATGTGTTTCTAAATGTCGTCTTCAAGATCTGTTTAATTTTCCTGCATTTACCTTTGGTTTTGCTATCCACATGCCCATATCTATAACCCTGCTGACCGGAGGCTTGGATTTGTCTTGTCTTCCAGGGTTTTGTAGTTGGGGTGATAGATTGTTGAAATAAAAGTACACAACTGTTCACAAAGGTAAATGGTTTCCTTTGTTTCGCCATATAACAGGAATTTAGATTTCAGTGGGTGAGGGTGGCTGATGGAGTGCGCCAAAACTTTAAAATACGCTTTCATAATTCTGGTTTAAATTACTTGGTGGGATAGAAAAACAAGTTAGTGCCACTCATGATTATTTGTGCTTCTAATTTATAGTTTAAATTTATTTATAAAAAGTAAAAAAAAGTTACCAAGTTTGTACACATTTAGGGAGGGGATTTGCTCTTTCATTCTCCAATTTTTAAGAAACTGTTCTTGCCCTTTCCTTTTTAAATGCTTAGTTTGTACAAACCCCTGAAATGGAGGTGGGGTGGATTTGGATGGAGCCTTGAATAAAGGAGATGGGACTGTATAAACAAAGCTAGAAGAGTGAAGGTATTGGACTGTTTGAGGGACAAGGAGTAGTTCAGATCTTAAGGTGCTTGAATAAGTGGGTTGGTAAAAGTGGTTTTACAGGATCTCTGTTGATACCTAGTAGTTTACACTTAATTTGATAGGCAGCAGGGAGCTGTGGGAGGGTTTAGAAAGTCTTCCTGGGAACAGTAACAGTGTTAGGGTAGATGAGGATGAGGAGAGAGGCACCTTTTGGAGGCTTTAATTTGGTGGTCCAGAAGAAGATGAGAGCCCGGGTCAGGATGGTGACCATGGCTGGAGCAACAGGACCAGCCTCACCAGGGGTCGTTGTATTGGCCTTTTCAGCAGCCCTGCTATGACTTTAACCCACAGAAGTCTGTCCCCTAAATCAGGTGGTTTCTAGGCTATGGAACCTTTTTCCCTCCTTGCAACATTATACTGAGTGAACTTCATAAAAATTCTCAGAATATAGTTAAGATATGTTTATTTATTTATTTTGGAGACAGAGTCTCTTGCTGTCTGTCACCCAGGCTGGAATGAAGTGGTATGGTCTCGGCTCACTTCAACCTCCACTTCCCGGGTTCAAGCCATTCTCCTGCCTCAGCCTCCTGAGTAGCTGGAACTACAGACCACACCTGGCTAATATTTTGTATTTTTAGTAGAGGCGGAGTTTCACCGTGTTACCCAGACTGGTCTTGAACTTCTGACCTCAGGTGGTCCGCCTGTCTCAGCCTCCCAAAGTTCTGGGATTACAGACGTGAGCCACCGAGCCCGGCCTATTTAAGATGCTTTTGATTAACTCTCTGGTTTGGTGACTGTCTGCAAGAGGTTTGAAAATAGTGAAAAAACTGATTACCTTAGTTCGCAGAATTTTTTAATTGTAAGATTAGAAAATACAGACTACTTTTCTCTCATATGACCAGGAAACTATTGGATCAGTTTGACTTCTCAAATTCCTAACTCTTCGCAGATACGAGAACTAAAGCATTTATTCTCTAAATTCCACTATTGTGAAAACAGTAGATGTATAGAGAACCATTTAAATAAAAAGTTTAAAAGTCTTTATGGCTTTTTGGAAGTACTTGTATGCCTAAAAGTAGAGACCATCTTCTATTTCCCAATAAAACCTACGCTTTCACCAAAGTAACAACCATTTTACCTTGGAGCCCAGTGAAAGTTTAGAATATTCTGGATTCATCTATGCTAAAGTGCCTTTTCATAAATTATTACTTGGATAATAACAGGAGGAAAAGCAGTCTGAATTGGCGCAAGTGATGTCTAAATTAAGAGGAGAATATATATTGAAACATTATTTTTTTTAAGCCTTAAAATTAATGGCTCTGTTTCACTGGAATATGGCCTTTTTTTCTTTCCGAAGAGTTTCAGAGCCAATGGAATCTATAAATAGTGCGCAGCCCAGTTGTCTGTGGTAGATTGAGTAGAGCAGAATTGCCTGTCCTTAAGTGAAGGGGAAGTAGCTTTACATTTTTAGTAACTGAATTGTTGGCCAGCATAAAGGTAAGGGCCATGTGAGCAACTTATTTATAACTTCCCATAAAGGTATGTGTCTGCCTCAAGCGGAGAGACTGTCTGGGGTGCTTGAAATGTAAAAGTGCAGTAGAATCATTTTCCATACACAGCGTTCCTATCTAGTTGGTGCAATAAAGTGATTGTTCACCTCCCTGGGGCTTTCAGAAAGAGGGGTGTCAACAGATTAGCTCATTAGTGTCCTCCTCCTATGGAATAGAAGGGACTAAGGCAGTTAAATTAAAATCTGTTTTATGTATTGAGGAATGTTTAGATTGAACTCCTGAGGGTATTCAGGACATACATTTATGCCTGCTTTACCCTGCTGGGTGTGGTCCTGCTCATGTAGTCTAACTACAGTTGGGTTCTTATAAAAAATCTTACATGGGTGTAAAGCACTTTTTCACAGGTTCAGTTCAACTATAAGTAGTTTTTTGAAAAATAAAGAACATAGGATCAGACCGAATTCTCTTGTTACAGTGGGAGAACGGAAGAAGAGTAAAACATTTTCATGGCATCCTGTAAAAAAAAAAAAAAAAAAAAAAAAGGCTATGTTAACCACTTTTGGTAGATGCCAGAAAGTGGAATCCATTGTTACTGGCAGCATTGCTAATATCAAGAGTACATCACTTACAGCCAGGATTGCCTCTCACGATAAAATTTTTATAATTATAAATAAGTAAAAGACATTTTCGGACCTCTTCTGTTATTCACTGTCTATTTTTAGAAACTAAGATTTCTGATTATTATGTTGACCGTTTGAAGCATCTGCATATATGACAAAAAAAAAAGTAAACTTTGGCTTTTGTGCCAATATCATGGCTCTGTTTGGTATTTGGGCAAGTTGCAATAAATGGTAAATGGCCCATTAACTATACTGGAGGCCTCATAGCAGCACTAATTTCAAATCGTGCTGGGTTTACAATTTACATATTAAAAAATGTTCACTTGATTTTGTTCAGGGACAAAGCTGACATCCTATGCAAGCATTACTCCAAACAATCCTATTTATCGGTCCAATTATTTCAATTGAAAGATGCTGGTTTACTGCCTCTTAGTATATCTGAACAATTCTCAGTGAAACTGTTAGAAACCGTTTGACTGTAGTGGCAAAATAACCTCACAGGGTTTCGATTCACTTTTAATTTTAAGTCCCAGGATTAAGGATCATTTGTAGTATAATGTAACAGTGTGGGCAAATACAGCTTCTCTTAATGTCCTTCTGATATTTTGGGGAAAGAGTGCTTTTATGCAAAGCAATCACTTAGGAATTGCATGATCACTTTTTCCCACTATAAAATTTCATTCACATTTCCTCCCTTCTCCCACATCCTTAAGAGATAAGATAGCCTGCAGTATTTTGCTTTATTTTACTTTATTTTTTAAATTTTTGAGGTGTGGTTTAAATTAGTTCTTTAGAATAGATGCCGAGATAACTAGTTAATATTGTTTTAAAATCAGGCTCTTAATTAAAATGCTTATATTTGTGCAAGAAAACTACATGTTGAAATGAATTTGGAAAGATTAGATTGGAATTGCCTCAATTTCAATTAAGCCACACTGCATGGACGTGCTGGGAATATCAATACAATCACTGTAAATTTTGTACAAACTGATTTGTTGCATTATCATGCTCATCTAACATACGGTACTTTTTGTGTCCATATTGCAGACGGCAACTCCAAACTAACATGGCAGTCAGACTGTGTGATGTGGCTTCTCTGCTTAGAAGTGGTTCGTGGGCAGCAGAGCCTTGGACCGGGGTCTGTGGGATTTTTCTTAAATTCTGTAGGCTACTTTTTTTTAGCATGTTGCAGGAGTGCTGAGGCCATACCAAACACTTGAATCTTTCATTTGGCATACTAATTATTCTTACATTTAACCTATTGTGGTATGGCCATCTTTAGGACTTAAAGCACATTGCAATTTTAACTATAGTGGTATACGTAGCATCAGAACCATGCTCTCGTATGTAATTTTTTAATAATCTAAATTAGGATTTAGCGCAGACTCAAAAGAATGACAAGCTTTTTTAAAAAAACAAAAAAAAGTTTTGGTATGGTCTGAATACTAAGTTACCGTAATTCTATACATTCTGTTTACTATGTATTTTTTTGGTTACTAAATTTTGAAGTTATTTACAATTCTTGATGCTCCAAAAAAAAAAAAAGTTGAAATTGTAAATCTAGCTGAAAATTATTTGCCCAGTAACTGTTGAAAGAGTTTGCATTCTGTGAACAGTTGTGTTGAGCCTATCAATGGAATATGCATTATTTGTAAAATATAGCACATTAGTATCATTTTATTCTGAGCAGATGGTCCTATAGCAGAGAGATGCTGTAATTTTCAGCGCACACAGCCTACTGCAGCTGTTCACTTGAATGTTGGCTTAGGAGCTCATTCTTGCCACCTGAACATGGAAATAAATGTGCAATTAAGTGAGGAGTGTTTGTTGTCCTTTCTAAATCTTGCTAATTTCAGTCAATGAACACTTTGTATTTCAAATGCTATCCCAGTGAGCTTTAGTCCGAATCTCCCATTTGGGGCTCTCGTAGTTTCTACACCTATCCAAACTTTTCAGTAGTGATTTATGTGTCTTTGGCCACTTTAATCTTGTAGCTCATTGTTTCCATAACTGCTGGGCAAGGGTTAACCCCAGAATAATTTTGCTGTGAAAAGAGTGACCCATAGCTAATACTCTACAAACCAGAACAGTTATGTTTAATTAGGAAATCTGAAACTTCCCTTTTCAAATTCAGATAGATTTGTTAGTTATAGTAAAACCCATATCTTGATTTAAGATTTTTAAATACAGATTTCCAAAGGTGTATTTTCCCTCATCCCTTTAAGTATTCCCTGAGAAAGCTTACATACCCAAGAGAAACAGCTTGCAGCTTATAGAATAAATACCCACTTCTTTGACAAGGAAATGAAGTCACGGAGGGGTTACAGGTTGTTGGATATTTCAAAAGCTGTTCTGGATTTTGCCTCCTGTTTTTTTTTTTTTTTTTTTTTTTTAATCATGACAGCACTGATTCTTGTCCAGTCTGACCAGTCTCAATCTGTCCTACACTGCCTTCTTTTGTTAACGTCTGGCAGTAGAGATTTCTTCCTATATGTTTATCTGCTAATGTGCCCTTTTGGTTTTCTTAGGCAATATGCGTTTTAAAAGACAGTTTTTTCTCTTTCCTTGTAACCCTCTTTCCCTTTACTTTGCTTTTTTTCTTTGCCTCAAGTTCTTTGCCTTTTCTATGTTAAAACTTCCCTAAAACTAGCATCCCGTCAATTCGGAACTGTCAGTTTTGAGAAGTAGTTCTTTGTGGAGGTGAGAGATGTATGCAATATGAAGGATGATCCTTTCAGTGATGCTTTGATTTTTAGATTCCACCACAGTCTTGGCTGTCCAAAGTTAGGTAGTTACTGGAAAATGCTTTTGGAAAATATGGGGCTGTGGTTTGTGACTCTTTGGCATAGGATTGGTTTTAGGAAACTAGATTTAAAACTGCTTAATAAGTGATTTTTAGAGTAGCCTGAACAGTTTGAGGCCATTTTCCCCAATTCTGTTCTTTATCTGGTGTTTGGAGTTTATAGATACCCTATTACTTGAATTTTCAACAGGCTTATGTGCTCAAATGAGAATTCCTTGGGCTGGTCTGTTTGCAAAAGTTGATATATTTGCATTGTTGTTTTCATTGACTGGATAGGTTTTCTTTTTTCTCATTAAAAAGCAGAGTCAAGGAAAAACACCATATCGAAGTGTTTGGGGATTTTATTTTGATGCTGTAGATCAGTTGCCTTGTTGATTTTTAGCTGCCAAGGTTGACAAGAGTGTCCTGTTAGATTCTACCAGGTAGACAAAGTATTCATAGCTTCATTCCCAAGTTACCTTACAGTTCCTTTCCACTCCCTAAAACATAGCATCTATTTTTTTCTTACCAATGGTAGATGATATTATCCATCAAAAACATTTTCAATATGTAACCAAAACAGTACATGTTGACAAATTTATATTTTTAAAAGTACTCTTGCTCTTTGATTTTTAAGTTAATGGATATCTATCAGTTTTAGAATATTGTGAACCTCTTAGGCTAACTGAAAATCTCTTCAGAGTTAGGTAGGTCATTTTTTTGTTCGTTGTTGTAGCATGTTAAGCACTTTTATTTTCTAGTATGATTTTTAGTTAGGGTTCAATTCTGTGCCCTTTGGTACTTAATTTTCTCATCTGTGGACACTGCAGGTGAGTAAGGATATGTGAATAGATGCAGAATGTGATTCTAGAAAATGTTTAAGATTTAAATTGTGCTTATGTGCATGTATGGAATATGTATGTGAAAATATAGTTGTAACCTTAAGATGAATAGGTTAATAGGAAGTAAAAATTAGTGTAGGTATTATACTTTTTGTTGAAGCATTGTTGCAATTTCAGTAGAACAACTGTGTTTAGTGACAAGTGTTTAAATTCTTGGATGGAATCTCTAATAGGTTGTGAAATATGAATTCTGACATTTCTTATTTTCTCTGTTTTTAGCAGGTAATTGCTGCCATGGAAACACAACTGTCTAATGGGCCAACTTGCAATAACACAGCCAATGGTCCAACTACCATAAACAACAACTGCTCGTCACCAGTTGACTCTGGGAACACGGAGGACAGCAAGACCAACTTAATAGTCAACTACCTTCCTCAGAACATGACACAGGAGGAACTAAAGAGTCTCTTTGGGAGCATTGGTGAGATAGAGTCCTGTAAGCTTGTAAGAGACAAAATAACAGGTAAGCAGTTTTATGTAGTAAAGGATCATGTCTCAAGATATGAGAAAATAAGATTACTGCTTGTAAATAATTCATGCTGCGATTTTACATATCTAGATTTTCTCTGTTATTACATCAGCAATATGAAACTTAGTCTAAAATTTTCTTTTTGAAGCATAAACTATTTTTGATACAGTATATATTTTAACTGGACTTTAATGTACTCTGATCCGGACAGTATCTTTGGAAAATGTTCTAAAAGTATGTGTATCTGGGATAGCAAGTGTCATGTTAACCTTTATCTTTTAGTATCCAGAGTGTATTTAATTTAGCATTTCAACAGTGAGATGCAATATGTGTTTAGGAGAGGGGAAAAAAATCTTGAAGTATCTTTTCTTTATGTTAGTATAATCCTTTTGCTTATATATGATAAAATAAATGGTAATGTTCACATTGTCAGTGTATAAACATTTTCACTGATACAATACCGAGTGTAATGAGATCTTATTTTCTGTTCCTTAACAAGGAAAGGATGACATGGTATATGATTGTCCGTATTGTCAGATAAGGCCTTAATTATAGTACATTTTGAATATTAGGTAGTTGACAATCTTAATATTTTTTAAGATTTGACTAAATTTTTAGAGTAAGCCAAAACCTAATTTAAAGAGCATGTGCTTGGGATAGAAGGGTTAATGCTTCCTGCAGGAGTTGTTTTCAAACACTAAAAATATATGAAGTTAGACATACATATGAAGTTAAACACTAAAAATATATGAAGTTAGACATATATATGAAGTTAAACACTAAAAATATATGAAGGTAGACAAACTCCGTGGATTTTTCATGTTAATTAAATTTGATTGATGGTATATACCAAATTCCTCTACAAAGCTTATAACCAAAAATATAAAATGGTATATTTGAAATGAGTAAAAGATACTTAAAGACAGTGTGAAGAATGAGACCAGGAGTCTGAACTCTCACCTAGTCATGTGACCTTGGACAAGTCAGCTCTAGACTTCTGGTTTCCATTGGCAAAATTAGGTAAAAGGCAGAGAAAAAGGGGCTCACACTGGGCCATTTCTAAGTTCACTTTTGACGTTTTCATACGTGGGACTTTGAGCTATTCCGCTAATCATTAGGGCTCATTCTCTGTAAGCTCTACAAGTGAGTTCTAGAGCCAGCCCCTGGGCTTGGCCTCATAATCATATGTCCTCAAGCTACAGATTGAGGTTCACAGAGAGAACTTACTGAAATCAAGTTAAAAACTAAGTACAAACTGATTGTCATTGATCCATATCAAACGGCCATTCTATTTTAATTATGTTGCTTAAATGTTCACTATGATATTAGGAAGGTGGTTCTTACGTACCTGAACATAAGATCATCCGTCTGATAATCAGATGGATGAGATTTTTCAGTTTCTTTTCCAAAATGAGTGTGATAGGCATATGTGAAGTTTATAGAGTTTTTAATAAGTTGAAAAAGGTGAAGAACAAAATGCTGCTCTTATGTCTCTGTCCTGATGTTGAATTTTATCTTTTTTTTTTTTGTTGTTAAAGTAAAACAACATCCCTTACATGTGGATTTTACAACCTTTTTAATATAAAAGATAAAATATGATAAATGACTTGAGGACTGTGACAAAAGTGATGCAATTTCTGATTGCTTAGTGTAGGGTTCCCCTAACCATTAAGAAGAAAGATGAATGAACAGAGCATAAAAGTCATATTTTGTTATGAAACTGTTATGAAATGATACATTTTATCATTTTATAAGATGAAAATATTAAAAAATCATACGTCTTTCATATTAGGCATTTGCCCCAGGAGACATCTTACAGATTCTCACATCTAACCTCTAGTCAATCTTGAATTAATCTTATTCTTTTGTAAATCTTTAGAGCTGTTATGTGACAAAATGGGATAAATTTGAGTTCTTTATCTTCATCTCCTTTGCCTCTCTAGCTTTAGTGTGGTAGACAGTGGTAATAGAAGAACAACACATGGGCATTCTTTAATACATGGCTAGATACTAAAAAATTGTGTAAATATTTCTTGTCCATTTCCTTCACCTCTGACCCCTGCCTATTGTCTTTTCAGTGGCTCGAGGGGAAGGCTGTAATGGAGGTGTTCACTGTGGTAAAATTTCTATTAAAAATATTTGGTAAGCAAGTAGAGTCCCCAAGAAATTCCACAGTGGGCATGAGTATTGAAAGATGTTTATAAAGATGTAACATTTTTATATATGTGTGTGTATATATACATATCTATACATATCTATACATATATGCATATATGTATATACACATACTATAATACTATATATTATATATACACATGTATACACTATATATTATATATAGTATATATTTTTTATATAGTTAACACATAATTGAACAAATTGTGGAGTACAGTGAGATGTTTTGATGCTATATACATTGTGTAATGATCAAGCAGGGTATTTAGCATTTCCAAATCTCAAACATTCATAATTTCTTTGAGAGTGCTAAAAAATCCTCTCTTCCAGCTATTTTGAAGTATGCTATACAATATTGCTAACTATATTCACCCTTCTGTGGAATAGCACACCAGAACTTATTTCTTCTAACAGTGACCCTGTACCCATTAACCATCTAGCCCCCTCCTTCCTTCCTCCTCTCTTCTCCACCCTCTGGTATCCACTAGTCTGCTCTCTGCTCCCGTGAGATCAGCATTTTTCGATTCCACCTATGAGATCATGTGGTATTTGGCTGTCTCACCTCACTTAACATAGTATCCTCTAACTTCACCCATGTTTCTGGAAATGACAATTTCATTCTTTTTTGTGGCTGAATAGTATTTCATTGTGTATACATAGCATATTTTCTTTATCCGTTTATTGGTTGATGGACATTTGGGTTGAGCCCATATTTTGGTTATTGTAAACATTGCTGCAATAAGAATGCATCTCTTTGACAAACTGATTTCATTTCTTTTGGGTTAACATGCAGTAGTGGAGTTGCTGGATCATATGGTAGTTCTGTTTTTAATTTTTTGAGGAACTTTCATACCAGTTTTCCTAGTGTATTTAGTGTATTAATTGCCTTCCCACAATAGTATATAAGATTGAAAGATGTTTTTCAAGCTTCGTTTCGTTAGATAGTAGTAATTATTTCTTAAGTATTGTATTGACAGACAAGTTTAGGAAGTGCTGCACTCCGTAGTTCTTTAAGATCCATACTCGATAATCACTGTATTAAGAACTATGAAAAATACAGCAGTAAAGAAAATCTGTTTGATTTATAGTCCCCAGTCTTATTTGATCATATAACCTATTTGGGGGCTGTTGGAAGGGTAAATACATCTCCCTGCCAGTAGATTCCAGTGAACATGGTGCTATAAAAGCTTTTGAAATCATTTGTTATTAACTGGTTATCAGACCAGTTTAACCTGTTCACATCAGTAACATATGAGCATGTTTCCTAAAAGAAACCTACATGATAATAAATTCAAAAGTGGAGTAGGTAAATCTGAACACTAGGCACCTCAACTTCTGGTAATCTTGGTTTGATTTGGACCACTGACATCTTATTTGTAATATGGGTTAAAATGGCTTTTGGAAGGATCTCACTCGTTTAGCTTAAGCATAAACTGCTTTAGGATTTTTTTTTTTCCTGCGTTTCTCACTAAATATTTATATTGAGTAAAATAGTCTAGAAAATGGTAGTATCTAAAACTGGGTTCTGAATGGTTATACTTTGAAAAGTAGGCACACTTTCTAAGAAGTAGTATTAATGTATCTTTAGCAAGGTTTTGAAAGAATTGTGGAGCTTTGGACGCTGCCCTGTGATGTGTAGCACTACCCATCTTGTGCAGTTTCTCAGTAAACATTTTAGGTACAGATCAGAGTTCTTTGGTCCTTCTCTAATTATCCAGCTTATTCTGCCTCCTGGGGAGCAGTTGGGACCCATTTCTGTATTCTGATTTTGTAGGAGCATGAGCATTAATTGGTTTACAGGAAAACTCTGGAGTCACTCTGCAGGAAGATTTGAAATGTTTCCTTTTCCCTTTTCTTAAATCTTAATGCTGAATTAGGAAACTGTATCTGAGGAACAAAAATATCTAGTTAGGAAAGTGTGTGCCTCTTAAGTCCTTGAAGAGAGTGTATAATTTTTAGACTGTCAGTGTTAGCAAGTTAATGTCACTATTTTGATCGAGTGAGGATTACGGAAGTACATTAAGAAATGTCTTCGGTAGCAAATACAATAATCTCTCTAGACTAAGTTCTATTTATTTTGTTTTTTGTCAGGTCCATCTCTTTGGGCTTCTGCCCAGCTGTATGCTTCAGACTGTTTCCTATCTATAGGCATTCATCATGAGAAGCTTCTGCTGCTTGTACAGCTTAGCTGACTTTGGTCCATCCCTTTGCGTTCTTAAATGCACTTCGGAGTTCTTGACACCTGCTGATGTTGCATTCTAGATGAGCAAAATGGATTTTGTGATGCAAGGAATGAATAATAAAGCGTTACAGTCAGAAAAGCACTAGAGGTGACCTTAACCAACCCTCTCCCTTCTTTCCACCGAACATCATAGGTGATGAGAGGCCCAGGTTTGTGAAATGACTAGTCCAAGGCCACACAGCTATGAAGCGGTAGAGTAGGGGCCAGAATTCTGATATTCTTATTCTTTACCTGGATGTTTCCTCTTTGCCTCTTGTTGGAGGCAAGACCTCACTATTTAAAGATTAAGCACAGGGCCAGCTGATGAATTTATAGAGAGATGTGTAATTTTTACAGAGTTATCCAGAGGGCGTCTTCTGGTGAGTGTGTCTTCTATGGAAGGGGAGTGGAAGGTTTTTGACAATTAAAGACTGACGAATACACCAAATGAACAAGAACATCTGTCCTTCTCTAGAAACATTATAGTCAATGGTTGTGAAGTTGATATTCTAGCCTGGTGGTTCCCAAATTTGGCTCTACATCCTCACCTAAGGGAGTTTTAGAATCTGTTGTCAGAGAGCTTCCTAGGTGATTTTGAAGCCCAAAAAGTTTTGGGATCAGACTGTGTCTCTTGAAGTATGGTCACTGGGATTCCTGCATTGGAATCACTTGTAATGAGTGCCAGAAATGCATGGTCCTGGGCCCTGTCCAGGCCTACTGAATCAGAATCTGTAGGGGTGACCTGGAATGTACTAGTTAGCTAGGAGTTATCCATGTCTTGAACATTTCACAGGGAGATTGAACCAGGCATTTCCAAGTTTACCTGAATTCTAGATTTAGGGGGTTATGAAAGAGGTGTTAACAATTGCAGTACTTAATTCCTTGGAAAGTTTAAGTTTATTACTCTCCCCTCCTCAGCATTGGTCTCTGAATTAATTCCTAGGGTTCAGAACTAGAGATGTTGAGTTTAAGTCACTAAGCTGTGTTTTTACTGATCTGATAGTAATTAGGTTTTTGAAACACCAGGGTAGATAGTTCTTTCGCTGTTATTTTTCCTTCTAAAAGAATGGCTAGAGTAGTAATTAGTGGAAGACCTCAGGTAATGAGTATTTCACTCTTTCTTTGAGTTATTTGAGGTAGGTCTTGTACTGATCTCATCAACTGCTAACTAGAAGCTTTGACAAAAGGGGAAAAAAGAAAAACCCAAATATAAATTCCAGGGAGCCCAAAGAGATGTTGATTTACAAGGTAGTGCCTTGCATGATAAGGCTCCTGCCATGCCCCAGCACACCTTACGGCTAGGATCTTAAAATCATTTTTATTAATATATGAGTGTTCTTAGCTAGGTTTATCTTGTGTCTCTGCTTGCTGAGAATTTTAAAGCTAGTTTTGATCCTTGTTTATTCTATCAAAATAATGTGATTTCCAAAGTTTATTTTAATGGCATAGGATTCTCTTCTTTTTAAACAAATACAATCTTAGCTCCTCAGGATTGAAACAGATAAGTGGGATTTTATTCGACTAATGGGAACCTTCAACTTTAATAGCACTTATTTCCTATGAGTCAATCACAGTGAACACAAAGCTGTTTTGATGAACATTAATTTGAAAATGTGATTCTGTATGTCAGTTACAGTTGTACTGTGAGCCTGTGAAATGTCCGTAGTATCAAGAGGTCAAGAATTCTGATTCTTGCAGACTAGTAGTTGGAAACAGCAGGGCGATTGGGTGGGTGGGTGGGTGGTAACTTAATAAACACCTCACTTTGCAAACTTTGTATGCTATTTAATTAGAAAGATGGCAGAAAGGCTGTGTGTGTTCTTAGGGTCTGTAGGAAAGAAGATACGTGAAATGCTTTGGTCCCCAGTGCCTTAGCTGTGGAATACAGTAACATTTGAATCTGTTTTGAGATTTTACTGGCTAGGTTTGTATAAAATGAAATTTGTGTCAAGTTTGTGGAACCTTTATTTTTGGAACATCTCTCATAGGTAAAAGGTAATGGAGGAACTTTATTTGCATCTTAATTGATGTGTCTTTAAACTTAATTATTTTTTCATTATATCTTGTTTCTTTGCCAAAGGTCATGCAGTCCTTTAAAACATTTGATGTTACCACTATAGAAGCTTCATATACAATTTTGGAGAAAGACATTAAAGTTTATTCTTCTTAGGTTCACTTTTTACTTGAACCTGGGTATTTTTATAGAACAATTTTCAGTGTGAGCCTTGATTAGTTGAAAGATTACAGGATGATGAAACTAGAAGTTTGTAACATTTTAAGAAATAAAATACAGTACGGTTCTTTATCATTGTTAACTTCTGTCCTCTTTAGTACCTGGGGATTTGGAAATTAATTGGAGAAATGGCACACAATTTTTGTTAGTATTTTATATGTTTGGGAGTTGACAGAAAAGTGTTATAAAACTCAAGTGGTCAGGGTTGGGGGGATTTTATATCCCATTTTAACAAAGGAAAGGTTTGGACTTTGTGGAATAGAAAATTGTGGGGAAGTGTTCAGAAAATATGTAAGGGGACAGATAAGGGAAATTTTAACAAGGTTGGTTTATACAGACCTGTATGCATAAACAATCTGGTGTCGACTGTCTCAAGTAATGAGTCGCTTACCTCTGAACTGGTACAGGACAGAGGGACACCTTCCCATGGGAAATTTATACTCTGCTTTTAGGGAGAAAAGGGGAGGGCGGAGAACTCTTCTTGCATCTGTTGATTTTTCATTTTCCTCAGTATAAAATAGTACTTAATGCTGGCCAGGTGCGGTTGTTCACACCTGTAATCTCAGCACTTTGGAGGGCTGAGGTAGGTGGATCACCAGAGGTCAGGAGTTCAAGACCAACCATGGCCAACATGGTGAAACCCTGTCTGTACTAAAAATAAAAAAAATTAGCCAGATGTAGTGGTGCACACCTGAATTCCCAGCTACTCAAAAGGCTGAGATGGGAGAATTGCTTGCACCTGGGAGGCAGAGGTTGCAGTGAGCTGAAATCATGCCACCGCACTTGCATTTTATCCTGTGCGGCAGAGCAAGACTTCATTTCACAAAACAAACAAACAAACAAAACAACAGCAAAAAAAACAATGCCAAAGTGGAATATTTTGGGGTGGCAAATCTGGACCTCTTCACTATTCAGTAAGTTAATTCCCAGTTAACAGCTCTTCATAAATCAAAGAGCTGCTTCTTTAGATAAGCAGTGGTAATGAAGCCTTTAATGGCTAGTTGCTAGGAAGAAGAAACATCTATTTGAGGATACAGAAAAATATGAAACAGTATTCTTCTCTAGTAATTTGTTAATCATCCAGATTTGTTTCTCTGATTTCCTGATACTGATATTTGTGTTACTTGGTATTTTGGTCCATTAGAACAAAATGTAAAAAAAAATATGTGTCACTCCCAGGAGACACAGTTTTCCAACAGCTTTCTTAGAATGTTTACTGGGAAAATAAGGTTGAATCTATGGTGAAAATGAGGTTCAGGAGTTTTGATTTTGTGCTTTCCTAGCCCTTATCAGAGGAACTTTTAGAATAGCCATGTTTGCCTTACCAGTAGATGAGGAATAGTCTTCAGTATCTTTCTCTTTGTTCCTTTGCTAGTTTGACAGAAAACACAAACTATGTAAATATATTGAAATTCATAGAAAATAAAATTACAGTTAAAATTCTCTTATAACATTTGACTCTTTATAATTTAGCATAAGAGTGCATGTGTGCTATTTGCTATTCCAGACCTTTTCTGGGTTTAGTCTTTGTTTACTTTGCATCAGGAGATTAGTGGTATAGAAGAGAAACCGTTCTCAATTTAAGAGCTTGTTATAGGAATGATGGAAAAAGTAGATGAGAAAGAAGATGGTGAAGTAAAATGAAGATAGCTCAATTAGGAGATAAAAACCAGTTAAATTGTGGTAAAACTTGTTGCTTCTTTTTTTGTAATTTATAAAATTTTTAAATAGTTTCTTCTCTGGTATGAAAATGATTTATACCCCCCAATTTTATGACGTACAAAATCAACCTGTTTTTGACACTTTTCATTCTATTTCACTACTGTAACTATTACACAACTGTGGCCACCAGCCTTTTATTTTTTATTTTATTTTATTTTTTTTTACTTTGTTTAAATTGAGAATAGAGCGAAGCACTTTTATTCTGTACCTGTTGGAACATTTCCTTTCAAATATTCCTGAACAGAATAGTTGATCATTGGAGCTAAAATTGTGCTTCAAAATTTGCCAACTTCTTTTGAGCTTGTTCTAAGTTAATTGACTTTCAGCTGAGTACACTGCTGCTACTGAATGTTGAGAGCTGTGGAAACCCTCAGAGCGTGCTTTTCCAGCTCAAAAGGTCAACTTTAACAGATATTTTCTGGCATTTTACTTGTGAGTGTCATTCGATTTGTCAGGTCTATACAGTGGCTTAATTAGCATGTTTTAGTCCTTAAGGTATTTGTTTTGGCTCTTTAAAGTTTTAGAATGTCAGTATTTCAACACCCTTGGATGCTACTTTTATTGGTGATGGTAAATGTAGTCAAATATTTTTTGAGGGGCTATAAATCACAAAGTAGCATTTGCTGCTCTAAGTGTTGTGAAGAAACAGATCCTCAGTTAAAAACATCTTTTCAGACTCTACTCGGTAATCTCTGACACCATGTATCATCTTGAGGTAATCGAGGGGTGATCATTCTGTATTGTTCTAAATTAGAACAAAGATTTACCTTATGCCTCCTTTAAGGGGGAAAAAGGCAAGATGGAAGTATTTAAGTTGTGTTTATAAGAGTTCCTTGGCTGGGCGTGGTGGCTCGTGCCTGTAATCCCAGCACTTTGGGAGGCCAGGGTGGGCAGATCATCTGACATCAGGAGTTCGAGGCCAGCCTGGCCAACATGGTGAAACCCCGTCTGTACTAAAAATACAAAAATTAGCTGGGCGTGGTGCTGGGTTCCTATAATCCCAGCTCCTCAGGAGGCTGAGGCAGGAGAATCGCTTCAACTCAGGAGGCAGAGTTTGCAGTGAGCCACTGCACTCCAGCCTGGGTGACAGAGTGAGACTCTATCTCAAAAAAAAAAAAAAAGTTTAAGTGGGTAGTAGAATTTACTAAACCCTTATGTACACTAGGTTTGTTATTTAGTTTAGGAATAAGTTCTTGGGATTAAGTTTGAATCAAAATACTAGGAAGGTAGCCTACTGAAAGTAATCTTACAGCTTTTAGCCTAGAATATTGTTACACTTGGGTTCAAATTCCAGCTGAGCCACTTAATTTGTGTCGTGGCCTGTGTGGACTTTATGAAACTTCAATTTCTTTCATAAAGTACCTAGCACACGGGTACTGTCTCTCTTTCCTGTCCTCTTCTTACCAGTTAATAGTTAATATCCATTGAGTTGCATGACAGTTGCAGACTTTTTTTTTCCCCCCATAGGTGTAAACTAGTTTTTGAAAAACATCTTGAAGTAGATCTGTTGTCCTAGAATTCTTAGAGTTTGTCATGATGTGGGAAGAATGCAGAGCTCATATTCCATTCTTTGCTTTCTAGGTTATTTGACCAACATAATTGATTTTCCAGGGGTGGAACAAAGTAAGAATAGAAAGTACAAGGCAGGACTTGGGAGCCCAGAATGATGATTAATGATATTACATCAGCCTTTATGATTTAGAGCACTGGAGTGTGGAATTATTGCTCTATGTGGTATTGTGTGAATGTTTCAGAATGAATTAGCTTGACTTAATATATGAAGGCACTCTCAAGTGAGCTTCCCGGTGGACTATTACTGGGCTTCGAAGGTCAGCAGGTTGTTAAATTGAGCCATGAAGTATTGGTTAGATAAAAGCTGTGGCTTATTTTTACTTTTATTGACATCATCTTCCTTAAGATGAATATCCCTTTAATATAAAATGCAAATACTATACTAAATATTCTCATTTTATCAAATAAGATGTTCAAGTCTAGATGTACAGAGACCTGGGTTTTGGGATCTTCAGAAACCTAGTGTTCCTGCAGTGTTAGCAGATCAGAAGGCTGAGGAAAAGAATTCCCTTTGTTTTCTTTTCTGTTGAAATAGTCACTGAAAACATTTAAAGCATTGCTTCATTCAGTCATCACAGACTTTACAGATTTCAGTTTGTGTGTATGGGGGAGGGGGCAGTTTCTATGAGGGTATGGTTAACTTAGCAGATGCAATTTTACATCTTGTTTTCCTTTTTTGTTAAATCCTTATGCATATTGTGAATTAGAGTTTATTTTTAGCTCTTAATGAGTTCTTTTCTCATCATTGTACTTTTTGTTGGAACTCTGTTTTGTACATACTGCTTCGATTTTTGTAGGGAAAATGTGTATGGCGTACAAGTCCTCTATCCACCACTCCCCAACTCCTGTCCTCTAACTCAACAAAAATTTGCATTTCTTGGTGAGGGATGATAGACTTGAATGTTTTTTTTTTGTTTTTTTACCTTGTAGAGTAGATCTGGTGGTGTCCTTGACTCTTTACAACCTGTTTGACCTTTGGACTTAATATTGAGAAAGTCAAATCCTCCTTTTAAAGTTGAAGGGAGGCATAGCTGCATGTAAACTGGTAAATCAGGATCATTGCAGTATTTTCAAGGTCACTGGAGCCTGAGAGAACAGTTTTATTTCCTAACATATTTTAATGCTTTAAATCCAGTCTCAAGGAGTTGCCTTCAAGGGTACCGTCTTATGAATCCTTCTTTCTAACCCTGGTACTAGGCCATGGGAGCTTTTTTCATTCCACTTAAATGAATTGTAGTTTGCTCTTATTCTACTTTAAATGTATCTAAACATTTTGAACAGAAATGAGAGACTGATTATGGTGTATCAAATCAATTGGCATCTTGTCATGTAGACAAGGGCTCGCCTAAATGACTTCCCAAATCCTAACTCTAAAACTGTGACTTTTCTTTCTTTTGTGAACCTGAGTATTAGGTGAGCTCTTTTTAAACATGGTGCCAAGTGATTTTGCCATATATGGTGCAGACAGTGTATACAGAATGATTTGGGATGTAATCTCACAATGTTATACCAGGTTTGTTTTTAGACTCTCATATTCTTTATTATTTGTGGACCTTTATTTTTATAGGGGTAAGTAAGCCCTTTTATACATATTGCAATAAGATTAAAATACAGAATTGTTAATACCGATTTATTACTGTGTTTTATATTAATATATGTATTTTTTAAGTGCTGGAAATCGGGAGCCTTTGCAAAAAGGCATGATAACATTCCGTTATATCTCCAGCTCTGGAACATTCAAAACTAGTCCTGAAGTGATACTTAAAAGTGGAATATGGAATCTTCTGGGATTAATTTCTTACTCTATTTGATATATTAGTTCTCTGAAGGTTTATGGAAAACAGTATATTTGGACATAGCCATCAAAGTAAGGAGGATGTCTAATATTCTTTCCTGGCCTTTATAGCTGGACAATGGACTTTTAAATTAAGAGTCTCTTTTTCCCCCCTTTTTAAGACAGAACCCTTGGAGGCCACTGTGTTCACGACCAGTGACTGCTTGAGACTGGATTTATTAAATGGACCTATGTTAGTATAGTGAATAACAGCCTTTAGGTAATTTTGGGTAGTTGTTAGTAGGCACCAAAGGAGGAGGGGTGAGCCTTAGTTGCTCTATAGGTTATAATAAAAGAAAGTCTCAAGCCAGATCCCACCACACATAGATACCTGTATCTAGCAAGCCAGGACCAAAGTGATGGATAAGCCTTTTCTGAGAGCTTGGTAAAGTTCCACTTCTCTGTTCTTTTTTAAGTGCTTTGAACACACCTTACATGAAATGTTCACCGAAGGCTGACAACATCCCAAAAGTCGTGTTCTGCACCCTCACTTTGCATCATGCAAAAAGAAATCCCTTTAAACAAAGACTGAAGCCCAGGACCATTTAATATTTAGGGGTTCTCTCCGTAAAGATATAACCACCTTGGATTATGCCACCTTGGATTTTTGTGCCCTGTTTATACAAAGGTGGGAAGTGTCTCTAAAGTAATTTAACCCATCTGCATGTCTTGAATTCCTTTAATTTTACCAGTAAGACCCCATTTCTAACATGCATTATACTAATTAACAAATAACTGGTTTACAGAACAAAACTGTATTTTGACGTCCATTAGGTGAATCAGCAGAGAATTGGTTGTTGATTTAGGTATGGATAATATGTAGGCTTACACTAGTCACTTGAATTTTAGCCTACTTGTATTATACTAACTAATCCTGGATTGTGCATTAATTAATAGTATGTTAGATGACCCACAATTAAAGCTTAAATGGCTGTTGAACACATGTCCTCAGGTTAATTCTAAACTTTAAAAAGAAATGTTTTTATTGCGGCAAAATATAAAATTTATCATTTGAACCTTTTCAAGTTTACAGTTCAGTGACATTAAGCACATTCAGAGTATTATGCAGCCATCACCATTATCCATTTCCAGAACCTTGTGGTCATCATCCCAGACAGAAACTCTGTAACCATTAAACAGTAACTCCTCACCCACCTCCTTTGCTCCCAGCCCTTGGTAACCATTATACTTTCTGTGTCTATGAATTTGCCTATTCTCGGTACCCCGTATAAATGAAATCATAACAACATTTGATGTACCAAAGTATTTTGAAAGTAAACTATGATGATTGTTCTCAGGAGATACTAGTTTTTTCCCCTTGGGCTATAGACTCTTCTGTATATTTTATTTCCCTTCTCTCCAAGTGGCTTTAGTGACCAACCCCTCCCCCTGAAATAAATAGCCTGTCTTCAAATTTAGTTCATGCCACATTCCACATAAAAGAAACATCCAATTAAAATATTGAATTTGTGCAATATTTTGCCAGATTGCTGACTACTTGCAGGGACTTCATCTTACCCCCTTTGTAGTTGTTCAGCCTGATTTCAGGCTTATTTTCTTCTTTTGAAAATTACCTTCAATCTCTGTCACTCCCCATCTATTGGCAAGTCACCTGGAGGAAGAGGCAGTGGTGTAAGTACGGTAGGTCAGAAAGAAGAACCCAGGTAGTTTTGCTCCCTAGGAGTCTCCTCTGCCTTCATACTTTTCTGCTCTTTTCTCCCAGAGAGTCAGAGCATCCAGGGACAAACATCCCTGTGGGGTCTTGGGACACAGGACACAGTGTGCAACATCCCCAGACTTCTTGTTACCTCACTTCATCCTCTGCTGAGCACTTGAAGAAAATCTTGGCAGAAAGCTATTCCTCAATCAGAGTCAAAGAGTGAAGAGTTAGAAATTCTCTTCCGTAGTTTTAGTTCTTCCATTTTTTCCTCCCGCTTCCCTAATACTCTCCTCCTACCCCTCAGAGAAACCCCCCATGAATATAACAGTCAACCACCCAACCAAAAACCCACAGGACAGCCACTTTTTTTAGACCACTGGAGCAATTATTGTAGTTAGAGAAGAGTTAAATATCTTTCTGAAGCAACCTTGGGAGACAGATGCTGATGTACGTTGAAGCTAGAGGCAGGTGGTTTGTGGCCTATTTCTGCCTTTGCATTATTTCAGATTCTGTTACTGAGTAGAACAGTCCTTTTAAAAAAAAAAAAATTTAGGTCTTATATCTTGGCCTCCTGCCTTCTCTGTTGGCATCAGCCAAATGCATGTTGGCTGCAAGTACATCATTCCACACTTAGTGACTGGATTTATTTTCAGACATTGGTTATTGACAACTGAAAAGCAATTTCCTGTGTTGGGGCTTAACAGAAAGCCTTCCCTGGGTTGTAAGAGTTTAAAATAATGAAAAAGGCGAATACTTCGTGGTTAAAGTCTTAATGCAAGCTTTGTGTGGACTTCTCCCCACTGCCTACTTTGCACTCTTGTTTGTAGGGAGTTTCCAAAAGCCCGTGATTTGAGATGAGGAAGGTCTTCTACCTCTGGAGCTGTAAGGTCTTGTCTTGACTAAAGATGACTCAAGCTTAACCAGTTGTTCAGCAGTCTTTGTCTGAGCTTTGGGTGTGCTGGAGAATATCAGCCAGTGTTAAGTAATTGATTTCAAGTGGTGACTGTTGAAGAGAACCTATGTCATGAAATACAGTAGTCCTCCCATTATCAACAGTTTCGCTCTCTGCAGTTTCAGTTACTTGTCGTCAACCATGGTGTTAAAATATTAAATGGAAAATCCCAGAAATAAACAATCCATAAGTTTTGAGTTACTCACCTTTCAGAGTATCGTGATGAAATTTTGCACCTTCCTGCCCAGGATGTGAATTATCCCTTTGTCCACGTCATCCATGGCTGTACATGTTCACTGTCCTTCAGTCACTTAGAATCCATCTTGATTAACAGATCGGGAAAAAAAGTGGTGTATGTTATATTGGATTCAGTACCATCTGTGGTTTCAGTCATCCACTGAGGGTCTTGTAACCCCCCAGGATAAGGTCGGGGGTGGAGGACTACTGTACTCGGCTAGTGGAACTTCTTGTGGTGCACCTCATGGTTCAAGGGAGGTAGAGAAGGAGGGAATTGTCATACTGTGAAGGTGGAATGCAAGATGTTCTAAATTGGTGCTTGTTTTGTTGAGCTGAGATGTAGAAGTATAGTCTGGTTCACTAATGATTTGTTGATGATTTCATTTGATGGTTAATATGTGATGCAGTCATTTATTTGAACAGAAAGAGGCTTTTTTTTTTTTTTTTCAGTTTACGTGGAAAGATTTCTAAGGATGTTCATGGATCCAAGACAAACTTGTCTCAGTCTTTCATTTCATTAGGATCTTTCCATATTGGGGAAATCTCTTAGTATATAGCCGATGGGAAAAAGCTAATTCCAGAAGCCAGTGGGGCTGGTCCTCTCTGTGCCTGGCTTCCTATAGGCAAGCAGCCAGTAAGGAACCCTAGTAAAGTCAATTAAGCATTTTCTCTCAGGACCCAGGGTTTTAAGGAAATGACAGAAGGATAAGATGGTGATGATGACTCACCTCTCTGTTCTGAGGTGGGGATAGTTTTACTTCATACTACTTAACTCCTTGAAGTCTGGTTCCCAGCCCTTACTCATTCTGAAAACCCTCTGTGACTATTCCAATGTGTTTCTTTGTGCCAGTTAGCTATAGTCAGTGTACAATCTAGAACTCCATTGAAACAATTTTTATGTAATTCATATTTTTTATCTTTTTCTATCAGTGTTTTTCAACTCAAAAGTAAGCTTACTAATTTTTATTGGTCTCAATTTGACTATAAGAGAATAACTTTTGTAATTGGTTAGAAGCCCCTGTTGTGAACTCGCCATAGCTATTGGTAAAGAAGTTTGTCTGTTATGAGAGGTATGTACTCGTATGTATGCATATTTTGTAAATAAAGTCACTTGTCAGTGTCTTTCAAACAATTTACTCATATTTGTGTCACATTGTTAATGTTGGGGGAAAGCAAAGTTTGAATTTAATTATGCAAAATAGTAGGTACAGTGAAGATACTGATCCTCCCTTCCAAGTCACCTCTTGTGATTTCCTCCCCCTTATGATTATGTTTCTTGGGCACTACTTTGCTCCCTGAGTGTGAGCAAGAACAACCTGAAGAATGACTGAGATGACCACCAGCAGTAGCATTCACACAGCAGGTCGATGTTTCGTCTCTAGCTTTTAATCTTCAGGCGTCAGTAATGTTTGGCGACTCCCATTGCTTTTAGTAACTAAGGAGAGCCATATATCTTGTGGAAAAACAGATTTGCCTGTGAATGACCTGCATTTATCTCCTCTGCTTATTTAGTGGTCATTTCTTTAAAACCCTTTTGGTTTCCAGCCATGTAGGGACATATGTATGCTTACAGGCATTAAATTTCTGTGTCCTATGGGATAAGAAGTATATGTCATCATTAGGTTTTTAGACAGTCTTTGGTTCTCCTTGAAGAGATTCAGGTCTTGTTTTACCTTTATTTACAGTTTGTTTTCTTCCCCAGCAAGTAAGTCATTGATGGTGAATCATAAATGCAATTGTTCAGAAACGAATCTAGTCAATTTTATGTTCTTCTTTGCAGCCTATTAAGATATTTGTGTACACCTAAAGGATTTGAATGGGATATCTGTTCAGGTGGCTGTAAGTGAAAATGTAGTGGTGGATAGGGCAGGGGAATGACACGGCCAAGATACTGCCAGGTTATAGAGGATTACACAGAAAATCTTTGTATAACATCTTAATACAGCTATAGATTCTACATTCAGAAAACATACTTCTTTGGGGATTGTAAAAATCTACCATAGCTCCTGGTTATTTGATTTGTATTTTGTTTGTTTCTTGAGACAGAGTCTTGCTCTGTCACTGCCCAGGATGGAGTGTGGTGGTGTGATCACAGTTCACTGAAGCCTCAACCTCCCAAGCTCAAGTGATCTTCCCACCTTGGCCTCCTGAGTAGCTGGGACCGCAGACATGTGGCGTTATGCCCAGTAATGTATTTATTTTGTAGAGACAGGTTCTCCTTGTTGTTGCCTAGGCTAGTCTTGAGCTCCTGAGCTTAAGTGATCCTCTAGCCTCAGACTCCCAAAGTGCTGGTATTTGGGAGCCACTGTGTTCAGCCTGTTTTTGTTGTTGTTGTTGTTTGTTTGTTTTTAAAATAATTTTTTTTGCTTCATTTTCTTTAAGTCTTAGATTACAATGACAGAGAATGCAAATAAAGGAACAAATTAGCTTTGTAGGGAATAATGAGATCAAATAAGTTCTAATTCCTTTAGTATTAGATTTAATTATTACTTTTTTTTCTTTTTTTGGAAGGGGGTGCACAAGAAGGATAAAGAAGCCCAAAATAGTATAGTAGGCTTTTGTGTTAAGATCCATTTCAGTATATGTATGTTTTCTTGCTAGAAAATACTCTTGCTTGAGAAAAATAAATTTAGTAATCTAAGTAGAATACCTTAATAATGTTGTTTTCAATTAGGATAACTAGAATAAGCACTTAATAGGTTATATTCTATTTGGGTATAGGGGCTAGTAAGTGATCTGGCAGCATACATATTTCAAGTTTTTCCCCAAATAAAGGAGATTAGTTTATAATATGTAACTATTGTGTTCCTTCATTATAAATAGGAAGGAAGAAGTTTTCAGCCACAAAATAGGAAAACTCTTGACAGCATAGGCTATTCAATATTGGAATGAGCTGAAAAATTAGTTGTTTAGTGAAACGTTGATTTCTTCAAGTGGTGTACTTATAATTGAATACCTAACATTTTGTATGGTATTCTACATTGTAGGAAGCTCTTTAACAAGACTGATTCTAACATGCAGATCAAAATCTATTTGTGAAACTTAAGGTGGAGATGGTGGAATCATAGGTGGGGGCGAGCATCAGAGAGTACCTTTAGTGCAGTTTCTTTTCCCACAGATGAGATACCAATCTCAAATTCATAAGGCTAGTTAGCTGGAGGCCTTAAACTCCTAACCTCCTTTTCCTTAGGGCCTCCTTTGTGGTAATAAGATGGATTCTTCTAATCCACTTGTCTTTGCCTTCATCTTAAAATGTGTTTGCCAAGTGGGCATGTAATGTGGCCCAAATAGCTGAGAAGCTCTGTGTATAGAAGTTACTTCCCACATCAGATGGTCCTTCATATTGTTTAATCTGGTGCCATAAAAACATAGCGCCTTCCCCAAGAGTGGGTCTCAGATATGTGAATAAGCAAATTGAGTAACTTCAGTCACAGCAGATTAAAGAAAGCATCACATTAAAAGTTTTTAAGATGAATTAAAATTGAAGTGTTGTTGAACAAGATTTTTTTTAACCCTCTACCCTGTTATACATTTAAAAGTACTTGAGATAATAAAACGGTAATATGTTAAAATTGTGTTTAGGATCTTCCTGTTTCATAGGAAAGACCTGTCCAGAATTAGCAGCAATAGTCAGGTGTACTAAGTTACTGGGTATATGATTTAGATAGTTTGTTTTTAATATACTTTAAAGTCAGTGGTAAAAGACAAGCCTCTGTGCTCTGCTCATTTGGCAGTGAATCATTGTCTAGGTAAAATCATTTTAGCAAAGTCTTCCTCAAAGTGTCCGTGAATTTTAAATTTGGAGGATTACAATAGCTAATCACTTCAACTTTTAAATGAGGTGATTTGGGAAGAAATGCTCATGTGTGATATGAATGTGGCAATTGTGGGAGCTGCACCATTTTGTACTTCTCTTTAGGAGCCATCTGTTAATTGGTGGGCAGGTTGCCCCGTGGTCTCAGAGTGGCTTCCTGTAGCATAAGCTGTCCCTGAGCAAAAGCAAAATTGGTATTTATTTCTGTCAGGGTACCTCTTTGACTTAATTCATAGCCATGGTTCCCATCTGACCCATAGCCTTTACAACTTTAACCATATACAGCTCAGTTTCCTCTGTGGACTGTGTTCTGTTGGGATTCCTTTTCTTTATTGCTTCAGAGAGAGTGTTCTTGAGGTTTTTGAAGCTGTGTCTGTAGTATTTAAATAGGTTTCCTTTATACTCAGCATTTATACCCCCACCAGCCCAAACACCATCAGTCTGGGGATTTTTCCTAAGCGTATAAAAGTCAGTGCTGTGTGTGACTATTTTAAGTTTAGAGGAAGGAAAGAAAAATGTTCTCAGACCCTCTTGATTAACTACCTCTTCATTAACTATAAACTAAGCAACATGTCCTATACCAGGAGAAGGAAAATCGTATGTTATTTATACTTAATCCTTGTGTTGACTGGGGAGGATGGATGTCCTTTGGAAATTTACTTCCTTTGTGTTTGCTAAAAATATCTCTAATTTAATTCTGCTCTTTCCTTTTGATATAAAAGGAATTACAGTGGACAGTTTCCCCCCGGTGGAAGGGTTGTACATACCACTTTATAGCAGATACTTTGCGATCAGTACACATAAGGTGAAATGTGTTTTTACTTTATTGAAACATCTGATCATGTGATGCTACCCAATATTCCCTTAATGACTCAGCTTCCCTCCCTCGCTCACTCCTTTCTAACTTGATGTCACCATATTATATGTGAAGGACATAGGTATGTGCGTGCATTCACAAGGCATGTGTAATTTTGCAGTTGCAGCTCAGAGTTAAAAATAAGCTTCGTTAACACTTGCTGTAGTTTTTCCCCACTTATGGTAGTTATTAACACTTTGTCCACTCATAATAGCAGCTTAACTGGGTCTAGGGGGGTGGGCAGAAAGAGTTTTCAGGTACTTGTTTTTACGGCTATGTAAAGGAGGTCTCAGGAAATCATAAGCCCTCCCAGATGTAGTCATCTTGGGTGTAGCTTTTTGGTGGTTGGGGTTATCCATCTCAGTTTTATAGTGCAAGAATATTTGCAAGGCTGCTGAGTTGGTGTGTTGTATTAATCTCTGGGTATTATGGTTCAAAAGGTTTCTTGCCTTCTAGTTAGTTTTACGAAGGCAAGACGTTACCATGCCAAGAAAGTATGGATCCTCCTGGGACGCAAGGAGTTGCTAGGTTTCAATCCTGGCCATTACTCTAGAAGGTCTGTAACCAAACCCAGGTTCAGCTGCTTGCCACTTGAAAGCCAGAACACCAGAGGCAAGGATTGGTGGAAGGAAAAGCAGTTTTAATGGGAGCCAGCAAACTGAGAAGATGGTAGACTAGCATTCTAAAGTACCATCTTCAGTTTAAAAATTTACCATAGGGCTTTCAAAGGGAAATTTGGTATGGGAGACATGCAGAAGTGGTGCAGGACCTGTGTGTCTTGTTCAGTGGTTCTCTTGGGTGTCTGAGGGTCTGACTGGCATTATCTTGACTTTGGCTCATTGGTGGTGGACTAATTATGACTCCTAATCATGAGGATTTTGCAGTGGGGACTCTCTTCCTGGTTTGTTTTAAGATTAGCCTCTGAGATTTCTTAGGAGTGTGGTAGATAAGCATGGATTGCCTGAGGGGAGTGTCTAGAGAGGGGAGGAATGAAGAGGTGAGAGGGAAGGGAAGAAAGAAAAGGAGGTGATTTCTAACACCGAGGTCCCTAGTTATAGTCCTATATCTGCATCTGCTCGGTGATTGTACTAGGCTACTAAGGTGACTGTCCCTGGGTCCCTCGTGTGCCTCTTTCCTCATTGTGCCTCAGGGCTTGGTGCATCCTGCAGTTTGCTATAAACCTTCACATGGGCCAGCCTTGCTCCCAGGATGAGGGGGTCAGCTTGCTTACCTCTACATAGACCCTGCAGTTTGCTATAAACCTTCACATGGGCCAGCCTTGCTCCCAGGATGAGGGGGTCAGCTTGCTTACCTCTACATAGACGCCTTATGTTCAGCGTAGTACGTCTTTGGTCTGACTGTCTCGTTTATACTTCTTTACAAATTTGTTCTTCTCCATGTTCCTATTTCGTTAATTTGTTTGTCAGGAAACACCTGAATTTCATCTTTTCTGTTTTAACACACTGAAGAGTTCTCTTTTTCAAGCTGGTCCTGGTTAAGCCTGAAACCCCTGCAATGCACTTTATGTATTTCACGTTCATTAGGTGCCTGCATCTCCGTTGCTTACTGTGTGGGGCTTAAAATTTTTGAGCATCTTAGAGGGCAGAGACCATGTGGTATTGATCCCATCTTTTTTCCACTGCTATGAAATCATGCTATGCGTATGAAAGCATTTTAATGCAATCTGCTGAGGAGAGAAGTGTCTTGTGTGGGAGACTGTTTTGGCAGTAGCAAACATGTTTGGCTTTAGCCATAAGAACTGCTTTCTGAGTTTGGAAAAGGAGTATGTAAATCAAGGCCCATTTTAAATGGATCTTTTTATAATGCAGATACCTCTCATCTATCTGTTTTGTAATGATGGATTTGTTTTGGGGACTAAAGTGGTTTGTGCACCTGCAGGATGTCCTTCCTTTTCTTTCAGGTCTTTTTTTTTTTTTTTTTTTTCTTCCTTTCATAGTCTCTTGGATGGCTTAAGAAAGAATTGACGTTCCAGTCAATTTATTTTATGACAAAGAGCAAGAAAAAATACAGATGTATTTGGAGATTATAAATACTCTGACTGAAAAGTTGTAAGCTTTGGATGTACAGGACTCTGCCACAAAATAATTTCCACACATGACCGAAGGCAGTAAAGTGTACACTTTCGAAAGACTGAGTTTGGAAAGGTTGATTGTGGCGTGAAAACCTAACTGCTCCCTTGCGCTAGCTGTGTGTGCCTTTGAGCAAGTTAAATTAGCGACTTTGAACCCCCAGCTTTGTCTGTAAAATGGATACAGGTGTATTTACATGTAGTCTTGTGGTGAGAATTAAATGTGATATATGTAATGTAAGGCTCATAGTTGCTTGATAGTTTAGTTTGGCAGTGGCCTGTTGACTTCCAGACAGGTAGACATAGCATTTATGGGGCAGTGTGAATGGGCATTTTTCCCCAACAGACTTGCCTTTTCATACTGGAAGGTTTGGACTGGTGAACTTTTAACTTTTGGGTGAGAGAGTGATTTTTTTAAGAAAAATGTGTTCAAGAAGAAAATTTATCTCTAACAAGAATTTTTTTATCACGTGGACTTGGTGAGTTTGGTAGAGACTAATTTTATAGTTTTCCGTCCTTGACAAAATGGGGAGCTCTCCATGGTGGTTTGCAGGACTCTGACACAGTTTCAAAACAGGCGCTGATCTAATTATAGTGCATAGGGCCTTTAATTTTTTTTCTCGTATCAGAATTAAAAAATGATCTCTTACAGAGAGAAAAACACATTAAGAAGCCATACTGCCTCTTGATGTACTGCTTAGTGGGAGGGGTGTGTGTGTGTGTGTGTGTGTGTGTGTGTGCAGGCACAAGCAAGAGTGCATGTTTGTGAAGATTGACACCAGCTGGTCACACAAGCAACAGCAGATGCCCTTTTTACTGCCACAGTTAACTTGTTTTCCTCTACCACAATACTATTTTGAGGAATACTGTTCCTTTGCCTTCATCCCAAATGATACTTACTTGAACAACTCTATTGTCTTTTAAGTAAACACAAGATAAAGCAGATAATATAAGACTGTGTGTGTGTGTTGGGGGAGGGGGGTGGCGGATCTGTATAGAGTCATTTATAATTAACAAAGAAATGAGAAAGTTGCAGTAGACCCAAACCTTTAATTGAAAGTAGATTGGACTAGCCCAGAGTTGTTAATGTTCTAACCTTTTTTGAACTGTCGGGTGTGACTTTCAGGCTATCTGAAGGTATTTTGGCATTTGCTCTATCCTGGTGGCAGCTCCAGTGTTTGAAGGTAGAACTGCTGACCTATCTTTTAGAGAAACTACCTACATCAATAAGTAATGAGAACTGCCTTTTGTTTTCATTGTGGTGAGCTTACACTATCTCAGTCACTTCCTTTCGAGCTGGAGAACCTGCCTTCAGGTAGAGTCTCATCCTGTGTATTGTAGAGGAATTGGTTTATTTTTCTACTGCAGATAATTTTTCCGAATCTTCCTGGTCTTGGATGCAAGACATCTTTGTGTACCCGGTGTAATACTTGGCAAGAATTTAGAGGATTTAATATGCTGTTTCTGTTCTCAATAGTCTAAGACTGAATTGTGTGGGAGTTCTTAATGTTGTCTGAAAATGTGATATATTAAGAACCCACAGTTTCGCCAACTTAAGCAGGGTCATGCTGCATTGCCAGCAGATTCATAATTACTGGGACTGGAACTATAGGAAAATAGAGCTCTACCAGTTGCATAATCAGGGGACAGATACGGCTATTAAAATTAACTTGAAGGGAAAATGCCCTGGTGCTGAGGACGTTAACCGCTCCCTCTAGAACTAGGCTGCCTGGGTAATATTTACCAAACGATCACTATTTACAACTTTGATTGCAGCAGAAAAGTTATAAACTCTTCTATATTAGCTGCATGTGTCTGTATAGTCCTGAAAATCATTTAGAAACATTGGGGCCTTTCAGTCTCAGGCCAGCTTTATTAGCATTTGGGTGGAAGATGAGTCTTCGAGTGAGCCATCTGTTTTCTGTATTATGTGAGTGTCTAGGTTGAATTCTCCATCCTTGTGATAATCCCTGGTAATGTCCTTTGGGAAGCTGGTAGAAATGCTCCCAGCTTTCAGGAAGGCTGGCTTGGACTGTAGTAATGGGATCTCAGCAGCCCTCCATCTCACAATTTGATCTTACTCATTAGAGGGCAGCAAGGGGGACCTGTTTATCTTGACCCACGTTAACTTGAGTGTTTAAATGGAACGACCTGCTGCATCTGGCATGCTGCATTTGAGGAGACTCGGGTTAAGTCAGGAATTAAAATGTGGAGAAAAACGTGTCTAGAGAGAATTGCATCCCTCTGTTCTAAGATTCTCTCAAACCTTTTCCCTGCTGTGTGGTACCCACATGATTTTGCTGTGTATCAAATCTGAGATATTAAGAAAGCTCCTTTGCAAAGTCTGGTGCAAGTTGCTTTGGTGCCAGAGTTGCAGTGCACAGCCTGTCTGAACAGACACACATAATGAGTGCCCAAGAACAGTAAGTCCATCGGAAGAAATACAACATATTTGCAACTTTATTGTGTGTTTGAGGAAGGAGAGAGAAGGATATTAGGAAGGAACAGGGTCTTTATTAAAAACAGAAATTTTCCCCCCTTGTAATGAAAACTTGTTTTTGCAAATCAAATTATTTGCTTTTGTTGTTGTTGTTGTTAAGGCATGAAGTTTAATGCTGTATTAGGGTTGTGTTTGGAGAAAGCAAATCTTTCCATTTTGCTTTTAAAAGTATTGCATTTTTAAACCCCAGGTTGCAAATCTTGCTTGACAGAGAGGACCATACTGACCTGTTTCTGCTAACTGTGGGATTTGAAAAAGACCCACACTGCTTTTATTCTTCTATTTCATAAAACATTACTACTGCTCTAAATGAAATAATAGATACACATCAATCAGTGTAGTCACCTTTTATTGTTGATTCAACTACCAGGTTTTTACAGAATTCACTCTGCATTTTATTTGACTTGTACATGAATAGTCTCGGCAGACTTAATTATATTAGTGAAAAAGTACTTTCAACAAAATTATATGCTGACATCCCGTAATTCATACTTACAGATTTGTGAAACAGATTTATGTAAATCTATCAAATTACTCTAGATGACATTTTTTAAAATTGAGACTTCATCTTAATGGTATTTGTAGAAATTTTTCATATGAACAATTTTACACGAACTATTTAAAACTCATATGACTTCCTTATGAAGGCAGAATACTATAGCATTTCAGCATCTTGCCTCCACATGTTCTGTAATCCATCTGGTACAATGTAGGGACATGAGAAACATGTTTATAAGGGCAACTGTCCTAAACCACAGGCTCCTAGAGGGCAGATGCTGCTGTTTCTTCATTTGTTGTTCATTCAGTCCTTCACAGAACATTTAATGATCTGTCTTAGGGTCCTGTTTGTCAGGAACTATGTTCTGCTTGCCCTTGCTCGGCAGTCTAGTGAGGGAGCATCCAAAACCCCAGGCATACATAGCAAGATAACGGAATAATATAAGAAGCTGTGGGAGGACTAGACAGGAGGAGCACTGAACAGTGTGCATCGGGGAAGGGGCAAGTTGTGGCAGGAAATGACTTCAGATAGTCTCAAAGGATACATGGGAGTTGGCTAGTTGGAGAGCTGTGTTCCAGACCTAGGGTGTATGTGTAGGAGTGGTGGAAGATGAGCAAAAGTAGAAGTGAACACAAAACTGACAGTGACTGGAAACCAGAGTATGGTTAGATTTGTGTTTTAGGAAGTTCTCCTGGACAATATTTTGGTGGAGGATGGCTGTTTTTGGAATTAACGGGAGTCTAAGCAAGGGGTGTCCTATTAGGATAGTGTAGCAATAATCAGGACCAGGATAATACAGAACCAATGCTAATGCAGACAAAGGACTGATTTAGATGGTAGAACTGGCAGAATGTGATGCAAGTATGGCAGAACTTGGAATGGAATAAGTCTTGCACATCTTCACTGTTAGACTTGAGCTAATTCTTTCAAACCTTGGATCAAATGTTACCTGCAGAATGGGGCCTGCTCTGACCACTGTATTTGAACAGCAGCCCTGCCCCTCCCCTCCCACTCTCATCCCCTGCTGCTTTTTTCTCCTTAGCTCTATTTTCTTCTAATACCCTGTAAATGTGTTTGTATCTCCACTTGTCAGAATATAGGCTTTAATGAGAAAGAACTTTTTCTCTTTTGAATTCTCAGGGCCTAACAAAAAGTATGGTTCCCATAGTTATTGAATGCTTATTTTACATGAGAAATTTGTAGGGTGACTCTTGTTTTTTGGTGTTTTTTTAATACAAAATTTTATTTTCCACAATTTTGTGTTGAGAGTCTCGTTTAATATTGGTTGGATAAAATTAATGTATCTTTTAATCAAGAATGACGGTAGTCTGTTGCCTTTACCTTGAAACCTGAGGGGGTAATTTGATTTTTCTGAACATTGGTAGTAATTTAAAATAGAAAAGACTAAATAAAGTGACCTTTGAATGAAACAGGTCCAGAAGATTGTGTATTTCTAATTAAAATATACAATTAAAATTTTAATTAAAGTAGGGTATTACAAGCAATGTAGGTGGCAGGGGAATGGCTGATGCTTTGAATTACGCACAGTTTGGGATAAATTGGCGTTTACTGGGTTTCCCACAGTAGCACTCTGCCACTAAACGGGCTGTCTTCCTGTTTTCCTCTCCTTGCTCTGACCCCTGTTCTCAGTAGTCTTTGGTCCTCTTCAGAGGCCTGTGGAGTGCTTCAGCTCTGTGATATAGATCCCTGGACCATGATTTCTACCAGCCTGTTTATAACTGTTCTCCTTGTGCCAGGAGTATTTTATAAGCTATTTTTCTATCTCTTGTGAAGAGGGATTTCTTTTCTGTGGCATATATGTTAGATTAAAAAGAAGGGTGTAAAACAAAAGGCATTCATACACCATAGTGCAGCACAGAATATAACAAAGTTCTAGAATCCGTACCAAGGCAATTAGAATCAAGACTTGGGGCCAGGTACGGTGGCTCACGCCTGTAATCCCAGCACATTGGGAGGCCGAGGTTGGTGGATCAGTTGAAGCCAGGAGTTTGAGACCAGCCTGGCCTACATGGTGAAACCCTGTCTCTACTAAAAATACAAAAAGTAGCTGGGTGTGTGATGATGCATGCCTGTAATCCCAGCTACTTGGGAGGCTGAGGCAGAAGAATCGCTTGAACCCAGGAGGCGGAAGTTACAGTGAGCCGAAATTGTACCACTGCCCTCCAGCCTGGACGACAGAGAGAGAGACCTTGTCTTGAAAGAAAAAAGATTCGGATTAATGGTTTCAAATATTCTTAAGAACACGTGACCACAGGTAGCTTTTGAGAATAGCTGAGGACACATGGCGTTGACCCTATTCTTTATGTTCAGTTACCAGGCAAAGTTTTTAGCGTTTAAAGACTTTTTTTTTTTGAAGAGCCTTAGCTTTGTCATTCTGGTCAGAACAGTCTTTTAATCATGTTGGTTTCCATAATGGTTATACTTGGAATTTAAATGGAGCATTTTATAAAAATTTTTTAAGGAAATGAGTCTTAGTTTGGGGATTATCAGTATGCACATTCTAAATTCAGAGAGACTTGAAAAATAGGTTTGGATGATAAGGATAAATGTTGCTTGGTTTCCAAGCCTTCCATTGTGGCCCATGACTGTTACTGATGAATACAAGAGTGGGAAAAGGGTAGGTTAGGTATTTTTTTTTTAATGTTTGCTTTGCTACTGCTTTTATTTTTAAAAACTGTGCAGTCACTTATCACCAGAAATATGCACTATATAAATAAGATGCAATTTATGTTGTCATAGGAATGAATAACGGCACAGAAATTCATATATAGTAAAAGTGGTATTTGTGCAAAAGGTACAGAAGTTTGAGATAATAGTCAGCCAAGAAGCATCTTTTGCGGTAAAAGTGTCAGAAGTGCCTGGTTACAATATTATTTGAGGCATATTGGGTACAAACTAGTCCTGGGCTTATATGTAATATGCCTGAAGTCTCAGTTCAGGTATAAACTAGTTGTTAATTGAGTGGAGAAGAGCACAGCATTTGAGAGTCCTGACTTTAAGTCCTGACTTTACTACTTCCTCCCTGCCTTTTTGATTTGTAGAAGCTGATTGACCTTGCCAAGCTTCAGATATCATTTCTACCTTGTAGGAGAAGAATCTGAATACCGAACATGGTTAATGTGAAGCTACAATTAAACAGTAAAATACCATGTAGCTAAAAGGTGAGAATCGGGAGGCTTGCCTATCTTGGTATCATCTGTGATGCCCTTAATATATTTTAAACATCCAATAAGTATTTGCTGCCTTGATTACAGATTTTCACTGTGAAGTAATTTAAAGTTCTAACTCCCTTTTGTTACAGTGCCAACATTTTAATACACCAACGACGGTAGGTTTAGAAATACAGTCTTTTAATAGCAGATACCCTCTTTCATATTATTTTGCTCAGGGTAATAATACAGTTTTGCTTACCTCAAACATATTGTGAGTGGCACTCATCCTAATAATACCACTAGGCAAGTAAGAAACTTTTTACAAGGAGGCAAAGTCATTTGCGGATAAATATTTCTGAGTATAAACAACAGATATTAGATAAATATTAGGTAAATATTTCTGAGTATCTAACAGATATTAGATATTTGACTCATCATAGCCAGTCATGATTGCTTGAGGGTGTCATGTGGAAGACCCATCTGATGGTTGGGTCCTGTGGTGGTGGTGGTGGTGGTGGTGGTGGTGGTGGTGGTGGTGGTGGTGGTGATGATAATACCTTTGGTTAAATAACATCAGTAAGTTTCTCATTCTTTCATTTAGCAAACATTTGCGTGTCTACAGCAGGCCCAGAGTTAAGAGTTCAGAGGCCAGAGTGGGAAACAGCTAAGTAGGAAGTAAGCAAGACAGGTTTTTCACTTTACCCACTGATCTAATCTCAGCGGGCACTTCTGTGCCCCAGACTGACCTCAGGAGGCCAGTAAACTGTTTCTTTGAAGTAATAGGTAACTTGAAGATTTTAGAAGAAACACATCCATATGTATCTAAACAACATGGCTACAAAACGGCAGTCATCCCTACAAGACCTTTCTTAGACCTCCCAGTAGCCCCGTTGTAGCCCCACCGTGGTTCTCACCATTAAATGCAGTGATTTCTCAACATGGCGGCTGTACGTTAGTCACCAGGGTTTTAAAAAGCTAGTACCACTGCTTCACGACAGACTGATAAAATCAGAGCCTAAGGTGGGAGGATCGCTTGAGCCCGGGAGTTCCAGCATGGCCCAGCCAACGTAGTGAGATCTCATCTCATATACATACATATACATATACATATACATATACATGTATACACACACGTATATGTATGTGTGTGTGTATATATATCTTTGGGAGTGGGATTTGGGGATCAGGGTGTTTTTGTTTTGGTTTTTTTTTAAAGCTTTCTGGATGATTCCATTGCAGTCAAGGTTGAGAATGCACTGGGGTTAGAAGCAGCTAAGATGCAGGAGGAGTAGTATCTGTCAGTAGAAAGGGCAATTAGACTATGCGGATATAATTGATTTATTTTGTCATAGAATAGCAGTGTGACAAAACTATTATATGTTTGTATTTCCCTTTTCTTTTTCTGTTATATTTGTAGCATCTTTTTTTATTTAACTTTAAATGAATACACTTAAAATCTTTAACAGTAAGCTTGTTATTTTTTTCTCATGTTATCTTTTGACTAGGGTGATGATCTACTTTCATCATTAGTAAGTATTTTCATCATTGCTTCAGCAACCTAGTTGGGTAGAAATTATCTTCATTTTAGAGACAAGGAAGCTGTGGTTCAGAGAGGTGTTAAGTAGCTTCTTCAAAGTTGCACAGCTGAGAGCCAGTAAACACCAGAACCAGTATTGAAATCTGTCTTCTTTCCACTGTAAGCTGGTTCTTTGAGCAGGTTTTGTTACATTCAGCCTATTTAATTCTGCTTAATGACAATAGGACCGCAACATACTTTCATAAGAGGGGCACAACGCATGCAGTAGACACATGATAAATGTTGAATTAATGAAAAGCTGAATGCTTAAAAATACAGTGGCTTCACATGTGACTCTTTACTAGAACTATAAAATAAAACCTCTCAATTTTAGTGTGAGATAAAATTAACCTAATTAGTTTTTAGCTCTCTATTCATTTCTCTTTAAAAAAAAAAAAAAAAACCACACAGGAAAAAATACATTTTGATAAGAGGGTACAAGCAGTGATTATCCAAAATTCTGGTTGTGGTCCCAACATATAATCACCAGTTTTCATATTGGGCACTATATTTAGCCTTCTCTTTTTGTTTACGTAGTAACAAGTAGCCACATTAGGATAACCAGAGTACCTGTCTTAAAAACCCACTTGTACCTACGGTGCCCCATCAAGAACAAATACCACACTTCCCTTTGAAATCGATGCAACAATAGAACTTAGTAAAAGCATTTGGACTGTGCTTGGGCATCTGGGAAATCGTCATTTAGTTTTGACTTTTGTAGACCAAACTTTTCTTATGCCCATTTTTGTCACCTGTATAATGTTTCTTGCCGTTTCAAACTGAGAAACTTCCTTCATTGAAAAATGGAGACCTTTGCAATTGACTTTTGTTATCTTTGCACTCCATTGATTCAGCTGCTTTTGATAGCTCCTATTTTCTGAGATTTAGGGCATCACTTAGCCAGGAGTGAGAGGGCTCAGATGATTGGGGGAGGGTGGCAACAACAACAAACACTTTTAAGCAACTTTTACTCCAGACTTTTTTTCTCCTGTTATTTTTGTTTATGTTCTATTTCTTCTTTTCCTATATGTTCTCATTGTCTTCGATGTCATCACTGTAAATGTTCTGTGTTCATATTTCCCTGTTCTTATGTAGATCATAAAACCCTCTTTGGAGAAATTTGATTGAGTGTATTTGAAGATAAGCCCTCCTCTAAAATAAACTTACACGTATACACGCCCACACATGGTTCTTCACCATTTTAGACTCCGACATAATTGTACTTGGTAAAGGCTGTAAATGTGTCAGGGTACAATTTACAGAACACTGACAGATTCTTGGTTGATGTTTTCTGTCTTCCCATTTTATGGCTAAGGAAACTGAAGCTGAAAAGGTATTGCCTGTTAAGCCCTTTCCATAGCACAGAGATTTATCCCCACAGTTTCTGGAGCTGAGCATTGTCTTGCTGCTGGTATACTCTGGCTCAGGCAGGGCATGTATGATGGAATCCTTTGGGGATGTGTGTGGGGTTTTTTTGTCCTAAACAGCACTGCTTGTTGAGTTCTAAAACTTGCAAATGTAGTAGACAGGAAACAAAAAGACTTCATGTATATTTCTAGAATTAATAGAGAGTTATTTTTACTGTTGAGGAAATATGCTGGTGTTAATGACAAGACCATATGCCAAAATGAAAGTCGATCTCTGTCAGCAGTGTAGAACTAATATATGCCTTTTTCCCCTTCCCTCTCATTAGGGCAGAGCTTGGGATATGGCTTTGTGAACTACATTGACCCCAAGGATGCAGAGAAAGCTATCAACACCCTGAATGGACTGAGACTTCAAACCAAAACAATAAAAGTATGTTAAAAAATTTTTTATATCTACTTGTAGAACAGAAGTTTAAAAAAATTAAGGTTTACTGGTAGTTTTTTCCTTTCTTCCTTTTGGGCCCATATAAACAGTTACCTGGGAGATATAGTGGAATTTTGGTGTTTGTTGCATGATGGGGGGAACTGTTCAAGAGTACTATATATAATCATTCATGTGTTCGCAAAGGGACAGAGCAACAACTCTCTTAGATAAATATTTTAGTAAGCCTATGGAATCAGATCTCCTTCCCTTATAGAGAATTACTTGCCCTATAACTTGGGGAAACCTTAGACTTGTTCTTCGCTAAAGGTCTGGGTATTAAATAAGCAAGATTTTGCGAGCCATGCAGTCAGTCACAACTTCTCAACTCTGCCTTTACAGTTTGAAAGCAGTAATAGCCACTACATAAACAAATGGATGCAGCCGTGGTCCAATAAAACTTTATTTATGGGCAGTGAAACTTGATAAGATGTTTATGTGTTACAAATATTATTTTTATTTTTTCCAAGTTAAAAAATGTAAAAACCATTCTTAGCTCATGGATTATACAAAAAGGTGGCAGGCTAGATTTGGTGCTTGAGTTGTAGTTTGTTCTAGCAAATTCAGCTTGCTTTGAGGAGACTGACTGGAGGAACTTACGTGACACAGGTTATTTTTTCTGTTTTTCTTTTTAAGACATACAGTGAATAATTGTGTAGATATTTTGCCGCTTTTGTGAATCTTTGAAATTCTTATGTAGATTCTCTCTGGAGAGGGAGCTAATCCAATTCACAGCGTAGATTTCTTTTCCTTTAGAAAATAAGAGGGATGTTCCCTCTAGCAAATTCTTAGTACATGTACCATCAATTTGCTCTCTCCTGCCCAGTGCAGACATTGCCAATCAATCATGGCACTCTTTCTCACAGAGTCTAGATGTGGCTCCCAAATATTTTTCAAAATAGTGTTCCAGACAACCTCTATCAATTGACTCAAGTGTGAACCTATTTTCCACCCTTGATTTAAGAAACCAGCTCAGGTGATACCCTGAAGTAGTGAGGGGGAAGTTAGTCAACGCTGACTGTGGTATCCATCTTGCTTAGAGACTCATCTAAAAGATTTTTGCTCATTTTTTTCAGGTATCTAGAAATGCAGTATCAGTTTTGTGCTTTAAAGTGGCTTTTTTAGAATTACCAGTTAAGGTAATTTATTAGCCCTGAGTGATTTTGACACATCGTTCTTTATATTTATTGGGCCCCAAGAAAAATGCCTACCACCCCTGTCTTATGTAAAGGAAAGTATATAGTGGTTCCCAAATATACTAAGATATGAGAGGTCCAAGAATTCTAGATATTTCTTGAGCAAGAAAATGTCCTATGAAAAGATTCACCAATCAGAAAATGAACTGGTTACTGTATATTATCAAAATGTGAAGGGAAAAATCAGATTTCCAGTAAAGTCTAAGACAAAGCCTTAAGTTTGCTTTGAAGTTTTTTCAGTCTGAACTACTTTTTCTGGTTATATTTCTCTGCATACTTTTTATTTGTGTCAGAGATCTTTTACTAGTACTATTAAGTAACAAGTGTTCTTTAAAAAGACATCCAGTGTTCAGTTACCTTCAGACCATGTGCTGTCTATCCTACAGCAGATTTTTGCAGGTTTCTCTACCTCAATTTATATTGATTTCCAGGGGTGCTGCTAATTTGTCCTAGTTCTGAGGTCCTGAGTTGTGGTTGAGAAGAGAATGGAATAGATGGTCAGGATGGCTCATCCCAGGAACTATCCTTTTCTCCATTCCAGAAATAATTACCCTTATTTCATTCTAATGTGTCAGTTATTTTACTATATATCCTCACTGCACTAAGATCCTAAAGAAGGTAGAAATGCAGGGGAAAATAGGTCTCCATAGGAGAAATGCCTGTGGCCTTCAAGGAGACAGTTGATGACAGCTGCTTCCTTTACTGTTCATAATCCAGCCTTTTCTCTTTGGGGCCCAGCTGCTTGGGCTGAATATGTGGAAGAAAGGACAGTAAAGCCTTGTGGCTTTTATACTGTGACATCAATTTCTGATTTTCTGAGATGTGGGTCAGGGTAATGGGTAAACAGCAGGCTACTACTTTCCCCACCCCTATTTGATTCCTGTAAAAATATCAGATAACAGCTGGTATCCTCAGTTTGGCCCAGATTTGTCCAACAGGCAAAGCAAACCATTTCCCCCAAGTATATAGCATCCCCTTTGCCTGTTTGTTCTTTCTGTGTTTACTTATTTCCATTAGGCAGATTCTGTGTTCCTGTACAATGTCTTGAGCCAAGTTTTTCTAGTATTCACAGCTTTAAGAATGATTTGGAAGTTGAGTTAAACCTTTTCATTTCCTGGGATACTATTCCATAAATAAGTCTTTTCTCTCCTCTAGTCTATACTGGTGGTGGTTGTCAGCACCACTTTCTTACAAAGCACCACTTTACTCATGTTACTGCTCACTCAAAACTCGATGGTGTTTCTCTACTGTTTTACCCTATCGTCTGGCTGAGCTTTGTAGCAGTGACGCCAGTGCTATTGCTGTTCTCCACTGTAGTCAGACTGGCTCTTTAGTTGTAAGCTGATCTTATTCCCAATGTCTATGCGTATGCTTTTGCAACTCCTACTTCCTGGTATACCCTTTCACACTCGTTTTTAGTTTAACTGTGGTCATCTCATGTTTTGGAGCCCATCTGAAGGAATTCTGTCCTTCAGCTTCTGTCTTGCCAGGTTATTCCAGCTCCTGCTGAGTTCTGCCGTCTTTGAAGTCTGTATTCTTTACCCTTGAGGAATCGCAGACATTTTGGAATTACAGGGGGACCCATATGTAATTTAGGCTTAAGCACTGCTCTCTGTCCCCAGTCAGAGTGGAGATCTTGGTGGTCATACAATTTAGCCAAGACCAGGCAGTTGAAGACAGAGCTGTGACTCAGAACAAACCCTTGTCTTCTGATCGTTATATCAAAACTCTTGCCAGGACACTGTGCTTTACTTTAGAAAGGTACAGAAGATTGGTTAGTACGTACAAGTGTTTGTGTACTCTTAGCATTTAGTATGCGTTTGGTAAAATTCCTGGTTATTGGGATATTGAAACAGTGAATGAAGTGCTGTGAAAGGTGGTTTATTTAGCAGTTTCTCCTGGGGCTCCATAATAGCATTAGCTCAGTAGGGTTTTGTGCAGTAGTTGGTGTGTTGAATAAATGACAGATATTCAGTATTTCCGTGGTGAGTGAAGTCCCTCAGGCTCTGTGAGGACCTAAAGCAGTTGTTCCCAAACTTTGGTTGCATCTTAATCCCCAGAGAAGTGGGTTGGAAATGCAGTTTCTGGGATCCACTTTAGATCTGCTACATCACTGTCCACAAGAGAGATTCAAGGTTCTGTTTTTTATTATGCTTCCCAGGTAATTTATGACAGCAAGTCTAAGGCCTAGCACTTAGGAATCACCAAAAATGTTTGGCGGTTCTCTATACATTTGGTATTTTTTGTGCAAAGTTCAGTTTGTCTTCTAGCATTTTACGTTAATAATCCTCCTGTGGTTCATTCTGTTAACCAAAATATTAATGTTTTTTCTTGAGCATCCTGGGTGATCATTTAGCATTCAGAGTTCAACATGGTTCACCAGCCTTTGCTTTTAAAAAACATGGCATAGAAATTGAAAACAACATACTCACCTCATAGTAGGATGCTGTTTAAGTAGTAGCAGATACAGGTTAAAGTCTCGAGGTAGTAGTTCTCTTGTCCTAAGGGTCACTTTTTTCCCTGGTTAAGGAGATGTCCCAGAGGCATACCTTGCTGGTGAAATCACATCATCCCTGTACTACATGGGAGGCAGCTGTTTTGGGTTAAGCCTGCCCACATTGTCCCCCAGTGTTGACATGGTAAATAAAGTGTGAATATTACAAAAATGTTTTAAAATTCTCATTAGGGAGGGTAATGAAAAGGTAATATGTGTGTACAGTTCAGGCATGGGAGTGGGGGAGTAATCTCATGGAAGTGTCAAATTGTATGCTGATGAGAAGAGAGGTTTTTCACCAAAAGCCTTCAGGTCCCTATGGGAATCTTTCCTTTGGTGGATTATACATGAGATGAGTGGTTGTACCTACTGAGTTCAGTCTTCATGCTCTTTCTCTACTCATTTTATTTTTAGGGGTCTTAAGTATTGAAAAAATCTAGATAGTATGTGGAATTTTTATGGCTTAAAGCTAATACTTTTGACTTGTTAGGTTAATAGTGTCAGACTGAAGTTCATGATTAGCAAGCTAAAATCATTCATTTCCAAGAATATGTATAAACTTCCTCCCTCCTCTGCATAAAGAGCTCTGGATAGATGATTATCACATAACAGTGAAATGGATGCATGGCTCCCAGCATCTCTCTCAGCTTTTCCCTTCCCTACAATGGGCCTACGATGCTTTATTTTTCCTGAAACTGGGGTTGATTTATCTGGAGAGAAGGAGCTATTATCTCAGGGAATAGAATGTTTTATTGTTATTGGTAGGTTCTAACCCCTCAAAAGAAAAAAAAATTCTGCCTAGAACTACTACTATAGAAAAACTGCCCGATTTTTGTCTTAATTTTCCTTGATCATTCAGCTATAGACCAGGCTAAAATTTACCTTTGCTTAAAAGTTATTAATTCGTATACAATCATATGAAATTTCTTATACTGAAATAATCAAACCACAATTTAACCACATTTGGAAAATTCTATTATAAAAATGAGAATATTATAAATAGTATTATCTATTTGTTGTGTTCAGTTTGAGTGATTAAACAAAGCTAAGAAACCTGTATTCTAAGCTGCTGTATTGCCATTAACTTTTTGTTAAATTTATACCTTTTTCTAACTAGTTTATCCTTTTCTCATTAGTAAATGTCATATTTATACTTTTTTTTTTCTGTTTAGCATGAACTTGACCCTTAACATAGGAGGAATATAGAACTACATTTCTGAAGTCTTACCCTGTCTAAATTACCTTACTAAAATGATTTAACTGGCTGCGTAATCTTGGACAGAGCTTTTAACCATTTAAGTTTCCATTTATATCGTTAAAATAATTTATTCATCACTGAGAATGTTCATTACCTGCCTTTTAGGAGAGGAAAAAAGCTTTTGATGGTCTGCCAAGTTGCATATTAAGAAAAAACGTAACTTTTTAAATGAATTCATGTTTATTGTATAGAATGATTTGATGAAAAGCAGCACCCTCTCCTGAAGAGAGAATAATTTTAACTGCCTTCCTCTTTCACTCTTGCAAGTTTAACAGCCACTGTAAACTTCATATTGGGATTTGAGTTTCCAGTTCAAACTCCTTTTGCGACAGGATTATTGGGAGTAGGGTGGTTTTTCTTTATCATTATCATTTGTTCTTTTATAAAAGTTAATACTGACCAGGAGGAAATATTCTTAGATGCTGTGTAAACGAGTCCCCACCGTAAAGAAAGAGAGGGAATACGCAGGCAGGAGTGTAAGTAAAGCTATGCTAAGGGCCTGCCACCCAGTAGGTCCTCTGTTAAAATACCTGCAGCATAATTTTGTGTCTGAGATAAGTGGCTCTTTTAATAGTCATAATGCTGAGAGTTCATGGCTTTTGTAGGGCATGGAAAGTTTAAAGCAGTTGATAGGGGAACCATATAGAATTTGCCCAGAAAGAAAGCAGGATGGGAGGCGAATGTGGGAATGAGCCTGAGTTATGGGTTATAGAAGTGTGTTCTGGGTGCGCATGTAAAGGCGTTGATGTTTTGTTCTGTAGGTGAGGATGGGGCACCGGAGGGTTTTGAGCAGAGCAGTGTTGGGATTGACTTTGAGTATTTATTCGGAGAGGAAGGTTTGCGTTGTATTTAAACTCCACATCTTTCTGAGCATTTCAGCTCACCCTAGTGTTTCTCTGGCTTGTGTAGTTTGTTATTTTCTGTGATAGTACAAAGGGTAGAAATTTATAAATCATCTTCTACAAAGTACTCCTCATTTAAAAACTTGGATATATACCATTATTTCCCTTTTACCTTGAGCAGCTTTGGAAAATTTAGAAGTAATAGGTTGAAGACCAGGCCTCAAATTAATTGACCTACTTATGAGGTGTTAGCCTGATAACTGTCATTTATCTGGACCAAAAAAAAAAAAATTGAAAAAGTAGATACCAGGAGTGGGGTAAAAATGGAAACATTGAGTAAATTGTTCGTTTGCCTTTTAAAGAATACAGACTGACGGAGTACATGTTTTCCTAACTTCATTGTTAACTTGTGTTCTGGAAATTTCCACAGCCACATGTCAAGTTTGAACAGTATATTACGTCTTATTATCAGCACTTCTTCAATACATTTAGATAAAATTCTTCTATCTATATTGAGTCCCATTTACATAGTCCTTACTTGAAGTGAGAAGTGACAGTTGACTTTTTTATTGTTATTTGTATAATGCCCTTCATGTGTTTTGTAGAATTCTCTCTTTTCAGCTTTAATTTTTTTCATACAAAAAACCCAGAAATTTCTTACTCACCTAGTGTGATCTAGGGAATGTGGGTAGGTAGCCCAAGTAAGATCCAGAGCTTGAATGTCCTGTCCTCAGGCTGCTTGTGTTACATCTGTTCCTTCTAGCTACCTCCAAAGTGAGAGTTAATTGGAATTCCCAAAGGGCAATAACTAGGCATTCTTCCAATGGATTTCCTTTAGATTTTCCCACAGTTGTTGGAGCAGAGGCAGAGCCTACAAAGAGGGAAGGATGAGGAACAGGGTTCCTGGTGGCAGTGTCCCCAGCTTACTTCCTGCCTGCCAGCCACACACTGGGTAGTGATGGTGGAAGAGTCTCAACAGTTGACTGAACCCATCTTTATTGGAATTGATGGATCATTTTGTTACCTAAGCATGCTCCACAGGGGTATCATAGCCCTTCATGGCAGATGCTTAAACTTATGCTAACTGAGGTCTATACCAGAAAACCCTGGCTCTTTCATTTCTGTAACCAGCATGGAGAATTTCAGGTTTCATGAAGACCTTCATTGGAAACTGCCTCCTTGTGAGTATTGCTTCTGTGTAAGGCAGGGGGAAAGCCACAAAAGTAATAACTTGTATAGGTTTAGGAAATTGTTGCTGTCTGTGTGTGTGTGCACGTGTGGAATTGAAAGGTTCACGTGGTGGGGATGTCATTGAATCTTACTGTCAGAAATTTGAGTCATTGAGGCAGGACCCTTATAACAGCTCAGAGGTCTAGAATGTTAAGTGCAAAATTGGTTTTCTAGTAATAATGAGGCTGAGGAAGAGATTCAAGCAAACCATGTGCATCGTGATAGAAGACACTGAAAATAGTTGAACCACATGTTCAAATCTGTTTGAGTTTGAGTTCTAAGATAACAGTGAGATAAGATAAATTGAAACTGATCGGGATGGCCAAAAATCTTTTCTACGTGAACATCACACTGCTGGCCCCTGTTGCTTTACTTCTCCACTGCTTTTTAAGGGGAATGTGGAGTAGGGCTTTTCTTTCATTTATGACCTGGGAAAAGTGGTGCTAGGTCAGTTTGGCTTCAGTCTATTCTACCACATAGCTGGCTTGCAGAGTTAAGATGATTGTGTTAACTTCCCAAGAAGGAGCCCTTAATTCTTTGCTGTATCTACTTTTCAAACAAATTTCATAGGATTATTATCTTTTTACTGTTTTGAATTCATGCAGAAACAGCAGTAGTCTCTGGTAGGCAAATACTTAATCCCGTTGATGAAATAAAGCTCAGGTTAAAGGGATTTGTTCAAAATGAAATAGCTAATAAGCACTACCGGCATCAGAAATGCAGTATCATGTTGGCTGATGCCGTAGCTTTTGTTGCTTTCTTTCCATTTCACATTATTGATGTTTAACTGTTTTGCTCAGATACCACTCTAAATAAACCAACTAATAGAGGCCTTAATTTGGGCCTTTGAGTGTCTTTGTCTTGAGACTTTCTGGACCAGATCTCTTAGTGCCAGGGAGTGGAGCTGTCTTTGCCTAGGAGTGAAGAACTCTGCCCTCTTTCAGGGTGAGCTCTTGAGACAGACAGACATATAGTTTGAGAAGAAAACCGGACTTGGAGGTCATACTTAGCAGATAAGTGAGTTAACATTGATTCAGTTATTTCAGTTGTAATGAGCAGTGAAATTATTATTATAGTAGTAACTTCCTGAATTTGTTTTTTAGGCAGCTACCCATTCTTCAAGAATATTTTTCTGATAGGTTCATGTAAGTCTTAGATGCTAGTTTAAAAGTTACAGAAATGTGCATTAACATTGGTCTCTCTTTAAATTTCCACAGACTCTTTAAAAAAGCATGGATGGTACATTTTCTTTTACTTTCACTTCTGCCAACCTTTCCTATCATTACTTTTAATGTGCGTTCTCAGCTGCATATACTACATTAGAATTACTTGTGGATGTTTTATTTCCAGAAGTGTCTCGACCTGCTGCTTTTGGGCAACGAGACAGGGCTGTACAGTTGACACTTGAACAGTTCTGGGGCTATGGGTAACAGCCCCCGTATGACAAAAAGTCTTAACTTTTGACTCCTCAAAAACCTAACTACTAGTAGCCTACTGTTGACTAGAAGCCTTATTGATAACGTAAACAATTATCACATATTTTGTATGTTACATGTATTATTACATGTTGTGTTCTTACAATGTAAAGTAAGCTAGAGCAAAGAAGATGTTAAGAGAATCATAAGGTAGACAAAATATATTTACTGTTCATTAAGTGGAAGTGGATCATCATAAAGACCTTCACCCTTGTCATCTTTATGTTGAGTAGGCAGAGGAAGAGGGAGGGGTTGGTCTAAAATCCCATATTAAGTGCACCCACACAGTTCAAACCCATGTTGTTCCAGGGTCATCTGTATTTTGAAAACAGTACAGGCAATCTGATACTTGTCTGCCTCCTCTCCTTCCTTCTGAGAAGAACTCTTTTGAATGCTGCAATAGGACTTGGAGGTATAAGTCTTGGATTTGTGTTTTGTTCTTGGTTTCTTGATCAGGTGAGCTGCAGGAAGGACAAGGAAAAATAGAACAAGCATGTAGTCCTGGAAACTGATAATTCAGAAAAAGTTTAGTTTCCAGTTTTGTTAAATGTCTGTCTAGAAATTTGTACCTGCCTTAACCAAATAACCCTATTCATATTCCTAGAAAGAGTCATTGAGAGAAGCTCCTAACTTCATAGAATCAAGCACAGTGGCCTTTTTGAAGAGACTAACCCAGTTGAGCCACATCCAGCCAGTCTGGGTTCTTGGAAATAGCTTTGGATGAGTTTCATGGGCTTTATTTTACGTCTGCATTTTTGCATTTGCAGGTGATTTGTATTCCTAAATGCTTTGCTTTCAGGCTACCTGGCATTTGTCTTACTTATAACAATCAGTGGATGGCAAGGAAAAGGGCTTGGCATCCGTGATTCTTATGAGCTATCTAGGAAATCCTCATATGCCCATAGTTTTGAGGATTATTTCAAATGCCTTTACACAAGAGACTGCCAACACTTTAATGTTTATCTGAATCAGTGGGATGGGGTGGTTGATAAAAATTGCAGATTTCTACACCCCAACCAAGACTTAATGAATCTGAGTATCTGCAGAGAGAGACTGAGGAAATTGTATTTCAGCAGCCACCACAGGTGATTCTTAAGCAGGTGGTGGCTTGACTTGAGAAGCACTGTTCAGTGGATCTTAATGATTTGCACTTGGGTAGGTCTGTGGTGCTTATTTTAAAACAAGTCTACTTGTAAATAATAGTATTTTCATTTGTAGGTTACATCAAGCTATCTTGAATGGCTGGGATTCACTAATGTGTTTTTAATGAATATAGTGCTGGATTTACCTAAGAAATAATATATACTCTCACATACAATTTGCTCATTTTCAAAGCATTTGTGTGTCATTAAATACTTCAACATCACAATTATGTTAGCATAATATATTTGCTTCTGAGAGTATTTGGAGAATTTTCAGTATGGTTCTTTAGGGCCCATCCATTTAAAATGGGTGTCTTGGCCGGGCAAAGTGGTTCATACCTGTAATCCCAGCACTTTGGGAGGCCGAGGTGGGCAGACCACCTGAGGTCAGAAGTTCAAGATCAGCTTGGCCAACATGACAAAACCCCATCTCTACTAAAAAGTACAAAAATTAGCCCAACATTGTGGCGGGCGCCTGTGATCCCAGCTACTCCGGAGGCTGAGGCAGGGAAAATTATTTGAACCTGGGAGGTGGAGGTTACAGTGAGCTGAGATCGTACCACTGCACCCTAGTCTGGGTAATAGAGCAAGGTTCTGTCTCAAAAAGAAAAAAAAGGGTGTCTTATAGAGATTGGGGGTTAAATTCTGTGATCCAGGATGTTAGATTGTGAAAGCAGCTTTTGAGCCGGGCACAGTGGCTCACGCCTGTAATCCCAGCACTTTGGGAGGCTGAGGCAGGTGGATCACCTGAGGTCAAGAGTTTGAGACCAGCCTGGCCACCATAGTGAAACCACATCTCGACTTGAGATACAAAGGCAGGCGCCTGTAAACCCAGCTACTGGGGAGGCTGAGGCAGGAGAATTGCTTGAACCTGGGAGGCGGAGGTTGCAGTAAGCTGAGATCGCACCATTGCACTCCAACCTGGGCAACAAGAGCAAAACTCCTGTCTCAAAAAAAAAAAAAAAAGGCTTTTAAAATTTAATAAAAATTTGTCTTACATTTATAGCCTGCCAACGAAACCCCTCTTCCTTCCCTTCCCAGTGTCTTGATACTTGAACTTTCTAGCCAGGGCCTCAGTAAATGGGAATTTGCTCTGTTATAAGAGCTTTCACACATTTTATGCTACAATTTTTTAAGGAAAAAATTTTTTGATATGCAACCTTAATTCAGAAACCTTTTGACCTGTAAACTGAATGTCGCCGCAAAGCTACGTTAAAGCAGTGCATACTTTTGCCAAAGGCTTAGAATGTTTTCCCCCTGCTCCGAGTTGCAAAAATGAATAAGAAACCAAGGATTTTTCTTCATGTTCTTCATTAAGCAATGTCTGGGGGGAATTGTAAAATATGCATTGTCTACAGTATATCCTGGTGCACAAAGTCAAATGAACTGTGAAGGTGAGGGGTAAAAACACCCCTCTCACCTTTGTACTTTGTTCTTTGGAGTATTAAAGAACATTGATCTGCCAGGTGGCAAAGGGGATACTATTTGGTGGTTTAATTACAGCCAGTGAGTGTTATTGATGCTATCAATCAGCAAGACCCGGGGAAAGGGCCTGGTGCCAAATCATTCAGTGTAATTAAATACCTCAGGACGGGATTCTCAAGGTGCTTCTGCAGATCTGAAGCAGGAGAACACTTTGTCTTAGAACAAAGATAAAGGTGGTTGTTCCCGTCCTTGCTGCCCATCTTTAAATTTCTGCAGGTGTTGTATAGATGGCAATGATATGGTCTCTTTATTGCGTACGTACAGTGAAGGTTGTCCGTGTTTTCCTTAAAAACTCTTTCTTTTAAAATCTTCACAACTGTCACACGAAGGGTTTAAGGAATACAGTAATTATTTTTTGTTAAAGCTGTTAGGGGAAATATACAGCTCAGGTGTCTAATAGATACTTGGAGAATGAAGGATTGTCTTTGAATGAGACTATTAGTCTTGCAAATCAGTTCATTTAAAAAAAGCTTTCCCTGTGGTTATTCTCTAATGTCTAATCATGTTGTGAGAGAAATATCTTGGTAGACTTAAAGTCATAAAACACTCACTAATGTTTCAGGGGTTATCCCCTTATGTATTGAATAAATTTTTCATAGTTGTATAACTTAGTCAGCTCCACAAAATATGTGTAGGTAAAACTTCCTTTGGCTCTGTGGGGAGGGCTTTTAATAACATTTCTGTTACTCTTTTTCCTTGCTTTCTCCTTTATCATACGTGCCTCACACAAATTTCCATCTCAGCCTGTTAAATGCCATAAGCAATCTGCAGTGTTTGCTGTTACTGCTTTTTAAATTTTTTAAAAACTGGTACAGTTTCTACTGATTGAGGCTTACCAAAGACAGGCTGCCCTTGAAAGAAAGCGAGCTGGCTTCCTAACTTTTTTGTATATGTATACCTGTATACATACATTAGATCCCTGACAATTGGGTCAAATCAGGGCCCAAAACACTAAATCTTGGATAGCGTATGGTTTACTTGTAATGTAGATACGGCTTGCAGATTGTGTTTTAAATTTAAAACAGGTGTTTGAATGAGGATTGTTGAAATAAAACATCCTTTAAGAGGAAGATTATTTGTTAGGAGTTTTTCTCTGGGTGTTTGAGGACTAATACTTTTTAAATACATTAAAGATTTAGTAGAAGCAGTTATTTTATATTCAAGACTTCCCTCCCCTTAGAACTTTATTATATTATATGGAACCGCACAAGACTAATAGGCCTGTCTCCAAGTTTGTAGGGAAGGTCAGTAGCTTTAAAAGATGTGTGTGATGCTCACCTTGCCCACAAAACAAAGAGCCAGGATGAACAAATGTAAAAATCTTTGAAAAGTATTTAATTACAGGGGTTTTTTTTTTGTTGTAATCTTGGCTATACAGTGTTGGACAGGGAGTATCCGTAATTAAATATTTTATAAACATTTTGAGTGCTTAGTGTGGGCTAGTTAGCTTTGCTAAATGTTGGAACAGCATTAAAATAAGACAAGAGGTAGCCTTGTCCTTGATGTCATTGTGTCATAGAGGGGACAGCACTTAGTTTATACGACCATTATTTGGATATATGATGAGTGAACGCAGAATACAATGAAAATGGATATGCCACTTGCTGTCTAGAGGCCTCTGCGACGATTTCAGAGGTGATAGTGTTTTACAAGCTAGGTTTTATGGGGTGGAAAAAGAAGAAATGTATTACACATAAGGGAATGTCTCATCCAAAAGCACAGAGGCCTTCACGTGATGTGTACCTTTTAGGAGAAGCTTACCTCTGAACACCATAAAGTATACTTATTCTATCAAATAATAACCTTCTACAAAAATGATTGGCAGGAAAATTTAATTAAACCTAGCCCTATACTTTACATTTATCCCCCTTTAGTGAAGACCTAATTTATAAGAGAATCTATAGGAATGAATTTTGGGTAGATCAAGTAATTTGCTCATAGAAACATATTTGCCTTGCTCTGCAAAGATCCATGGAGACCTATGGGACTCATTTAAGTATTTACAAATGGTATCAAGATGAAGTTTCTCTAAGCAGTATTTAGTGTACACACAGAGGAAATGATCATTATATTTTCATTACTGTATATATAAGTAGGTCAAAGAAGACTTGGGTTTCTGAACATTGTTGCAAAGCAGTTTTTCTTCTAGTTATAGTACAAACAGAAACTTAACTGTAGATGGCATTTACATTTAACTTCACTACCACACTGATTTTGACTGTTCTCCTCACCTGGGTTATGAAGAGAAACTGTCTGTATATTCTCCTTCCTTGTATTTCTATCTGATAATACTTACGAACATTTAGATTGTTATTCCTCTGCTCATGAAAGTTTTGCCCTGACGTTCAAGGGCTCTAGATTCTGCCCTCAACTCACTGTTCTGGTGTTGTCAGTGTCCTACAGAAATCTTTATTCTGGCTCAGCTGGGCTCTTCATCATTCAGTATGCAAGCCTAATTCTCCATTGCCTTGGATTATTCTCTGCCTACATGGCCCTCTACCCCTGTCATTTACAAAGTTTTATTTGGCCATAAAATAAATTAATAAAGTGGATAAAAATGTATTCACTATACATTACCTTTTTCTTCTATTTGGTGGTCTGCTCTCTGACTGAGGGCAACGAGATTTTTGTCTTTGGAGAGCAACTTACAGAATGTTTTTATTTATAACCTCTATATGAGGAAACTTCTGTCTGTTGCTTATAAGAGACAGTGAAGACCTGGTGTGTGTGCTCAAAGATGGAAAAAGTCACAGTTTAAGTGAAATTAAAAGTTGAAATTCTTGGAGGTTTTTTGTTTTGTTTTGTTTTTGTTTTTGTTTTAATGCCATTTTTAACTTTGGGTTTTTCAAAACTTCTTGGTAGGTGTCACTATACATTGAAGATATGATTGGATGAAGGTTATATAAAGGACTTAACAGCTTTTTGGTTTCATACAAAAACAAATATTTAAGTAAAGGTATCCCTTTATGTGAGATTTTCTGCATAATGTCCGCCTGCCCGTCTCTTTTCTTATCCATTTCTCCTTTTCATGTACTTCTCTCTTTGTCAGATTATGGATGAAGAAGTGAATGAAAGTCTTAGAATGTTTAAATTCACTGAAATTGGCTTGATGAGAACCTTTTTTCTTTTTTCACATTACCAACCAGTACTGGTTGGTTTTTAAGACACCTGCAGTTTATTTATGCCAGCCAGTGTCTAGTCCTTCTTTAGTTTAACATTCTAGCTCAGCATTTTAATCTGTTGACAGTGCCTTAGGCATACTAGATATTCAGATACTATACAAATTATATCTTAAGTATATTTTCGGAGATAAAGTTGCCATGGTTATCTTGATAGTATGGCATCTGTTGGAGATGTCATTTGGTAAAGTTTCAGAATCTTGAAAGAATCCGTAAGCCATTGCTGGAGAATGGGTTTCTAACAATTAGATGAGTACATCTGATTATCTGTAAGCCAATTTAGCCTGCATTGTTTTCAGTGAAGCAGCAAAAGCCAAGTTACTTGGGCAAATGCCACAACTTCTAATCATCTTGCTTGAGAGGTACTTCAGAAAAACCTGGCCGGGCACGGTGGCTCATGCCTGTAATCCCAGCACTTTGGGAGGCGGAGACGGGCAGATCCATGAGGTCAGGAGATATCAAGACTATTCTGGCTAACACTGTGAAACCCCATCTGTATTAGAAATACAAAAAAATTAGCCGGGTGTGGTGGCGGGCACCTGTGGTCCCAGCTACTCGGGAGGCTGAGGCAGGAGAATGGCGTGAACCCGGGAGGTGGGGCTTGCAGTGAGCCAAGATTGCGCCACTGCACTCCAGCCTGGGAGACAGAGCGACACTCCACCTTGAAAAAGAAAAACCTCCTTTACAAGGCCGTGGAATATATACATTCAACAGGGATTAGAGTCCCTACTTGATGGGTGCGACTATGTGAGATAGGCATCATATAAAACTAGTTTCAACCCTCTAGAAGTATAAAACCTAGTAATATAAAAGCTTTGAATGGGAATACTATTAACTTGGGAGGAAGCTTTGAGGCAGTCTTGTGCTCTGGCCATATTTAAGAAGGCTCAAACCCATCTGAGTACTGGCTACTGAGTACTGAGATTTTTCTTTTAGTCTCTCGAATGTATTAATAGTATATTTAATGAAAGTGAAAGTTTTATAGTGGTACTTGATAGTGTAGCCTCTTCAGTATTTTTTTTAAACTGGGAAATCATATTGAATCATCAGGTGGCCATTTGCATGGTAGCTTTTAACACATTCCACATGCAGAAACATACACATAACTTTCATCTGAAGATAGAAGTTATTCCATGAGATTCATTTATATTTCTACTGTGTCTATCCAAAAGAGTATTTCTCATTTACTAGCTTAGGTTCAACAGATCTGTACAAAAGAGAATTGAGGTAATGGGAGGTTTAATATGTAACAGCCTGATGGGAGAAATAAAATTTTGGGGCCTTGCTGTTGGCCCATTTAAAGATGTTGAATATTTGTTCTCTGTATGTCAGTAAGACAGCTCCTTCCTTATGTTCCCTCCATCCAGGCTGCAGGCTTCCCAGCACACTCATCTGCTGTCATCTTACAAAATACTTGGAATATTCAAGAATTAACTTTAATAATTATCACCATGGATTTGGAAGAAGCCTCATTTGTATATGTAATTTTTGCACTGTTTCGGTGTTAGAGTGCATACATTGTTATTGTGCCAAGTCTCCTCCTCTGTGTCATCTTTCCTGACCTCAAAGATACTAGTATTCCTTGAGTTTTTGTCCCATAAGTTGGGGATGATGATAATACCCAATGCATAGACTTGTTGGAGAAGCAATTGAATTAACATATTTTACATATCCAGAACAGTGTCTGGCACATGATAAACACTTAATAAATGTTAGGAGCTATCATTATCTGAATTGTTTCCTATGTATGTATATAAAATGATATTATGATTAAAATATTATTATGGTTCCCCAGCTCTGTGCTAATAGTTTTATTGTTCCATTTAATATTTGTAAGGTTTCCATGAGGTAAGTACTGTGATTAACATCAAATTACAAATAAAGAGATTGAAGACCTAAGGAAATGATTAACTGGTAAGTGACAGAGCCAAGACCTGGACCTAGCTCTGTGTGACTCCATACCATTTTTACTCCTTAACATTGGAGGGTTCTGATCCAAACATTCCATCCTAACCACTAGTTCATAATATGCTGTGTAGTGGCCAGAACTTTACCAGTTACAGTGTATTCTCTTCTGCTTTTTATAATATATTTTTTATCCTGGTGCTAAGCTAACTCATGATTGCCTCAGTTGCAGCCTATTCACATTCCTTAATATTTGTAAATATTATGTGGCCAAATAAATGCAATCTCATTTCTGAAGTTAAAAGTAAGGGAGTTAGCATTCTTAACCACTACTGAAAATTTTCTAATGCAGAGAGAGTAGGAATAGACTCTGGTGGTTACAGCTAAAACTCCCATCTATTTTTTATACTTTTTTAGTGTAATCACCTTCTAAAGTCTGAAAAGGCTAAGTGAAATGTACGGGATTAGCAATGGAATATTTTGATTGACAAGTTCCTGCTTAGACTTGGAATGGCTAGTCTATTGCCACTACCGTAGTGAATTTGATTTCACTGCCTCCACCTCAGATGCTGTATCCCCTACTATTGCTCAATTGTTTTATTTTCTGTTAAGTATCTCTGCAGGTAAAAAATTTAAGAAACGGTAAGGTATTTGTGGCCTAAGTTGCATTTCAAGAATATTTTTACCATGTATCTCATTTGCCTTTACCAGCATGAGATGTCCTTGTTGAACCAACTTCATACTTAGAACCAAGGAGAAACAACAATAATAAAAGGGCAGACGTTATCTACCAGTTGTACTTTAATAAAAACGAGATGCCTGTCAGGGCAGCCTATTTGGACCCTCTTTGATACACATGGATGTATATGTTTGGGTAGCATTTAATAAACCCCACTCAGTGTAGTTTGTTAGAGGCTGTTGAAGATGTGTGAAAATGGAGGTCTAATTTGTCAAGTCTGTAGTTTATGATTAGTTGCTTGATACAGATCTTAAAGCCAGAACACTTTTTATTTTTCTGTGGCTATTCAGTAGTTTTATTATTGCCTTTAACAATGTCATAGGATCACTTATTTTTATGACATTACTTATTTATTCCTAGCTTCATCTTTAAGTTGAAGCTAAGATCAACTGCCTTGACTTTTATTTAATGAGGTTGCATTACAACTTGAAAATTATGTGAAAATGAGAAGTCTTCCTAGTGTAAACAACCAGTTGCCATTCTGTTTTCCTGTTAAATGGTTTGTAATTTTATTAAAGGGCAGAGACACTGACTATCAAAAAGATTCTGGCTATTGTAGGTTGGTACATTTTAATTGGTGGAAAATGCTGGTCTCAGGATTCTTAGTTTGATTTTTCTCTTCCAACTCCCAAAATAATTAGATTTTTTCTCCAACATCTAAATAATTCTCAGGCATTACTAGTAGAAGAAATACAATAACTGTCCTAAGACAGTTATTTTGATGTGTTTTATATTTACTTATGTGTATAGAAGAAAATATTCTTTGTAGCAAAGCTAAGGTTCTTTCTTGGAATAGCTCTTCGGATAATCTCCTTGGAAATGTCTGATTATCATCCTAGTCACTGTCATTTCAGAGGAAAATTTTATGATTTTGAAGACTATGTTGCAGCTAATGGTGTAAGGGAAAATCCTGTGACGAAGAGCTAAGGTCCCCTGAGTCCTACACCCAACTCTTTTTCTTTGTATCTTTGGAAAAGTTACTTTACCTTTCTGTGCCTCAGTCTTCCTCTTTCCCAGATATAAAGAAATTGGACCAAATGATCACTGTATTTTCTTTTTGCTCTAAAATTAAGACTCCCCCCCCACACACCCTTCTATCAGCACCATATTATTTTGTTGAAGATTGTGTCACCTCTGGGGACTTGAAAATTTGAGAAGTGAAACTTCATTTTTGAAATGTTTAATAGAATTTTCATTTTAGTCTCTACACAAAGTACCATTGCCTGTAATGTTTGGTATATTACAAAGATTGTGGCTTCTGTTAACTTTTAAACAATATTTCAAAAATAAACTCTCAATTTAGTATGTGATTATAAATCATCTTCATTACAATAAGTGTGTGGTAGGTACCAGGATGTACAAAGTAGGATGAGGACAAGTTTTCTTATTTCGAGGGGTTAAGTCAGTCACAAGACAGGGTTAAGAGATAAGTACATTTTTTTTGTTGAGTCAGTATTTAAGAGAACAAGGCATATAATGCAGTGTGGGTATGGGTAAGAGGCACTTAACTCAGACTGTAGTGGAGAGGACTGATTAGTGTTGACTTAGGGACAAGTTGATACCCATGAGGTGTCTGAAATGACTGAAATTTAGCTGATTGGAAGGAGAGCAGCTTATTTTTCACACAGAAAAGTGAGAGCAGGAAGCTTGACTACTGAAGGTTTTGTATGCTTGTATAGAAAAGGTAGCTAGCCAGTGCTCTGATCATAAAGGAGTCAGAATTCTAAAATTTATCTGAAAGTCTTAGGGAGCCCTTTAGGGAATTTAAGTTGAGGATGACATTATCAAATATATTCCACGGTATCTCTGAACTTCTCACTTGAATTAAAGCAGTTGTTTAGTCTTAAAACATTCAACAAATCCAGTCAAAATAAAATTTAAGGTTCTGTATGTATTTTCCACTGATAGTTTCCTAAATCCTGTATTTTGGAATATCCATTAAAGATAACTGCCCTAACCTTTAATACCTTTTATAAAATTTCCTGTTTGATGTGATTGTTTCTTTTAGCTCTAACAACTTTGCTGGAGCAAATACTTAATTTCTTATTGTTATCTTAGGCTTAGTCATTTTCGATCCATTATGAAATATGCCCTTCTTTATTGAAAACAATACTGGACTGTGATACATGTATGCCTTGATGTGTGTTTGAGACTTGTTCCTGGTAGGATTTTGTATTTAGAAGCGGATCAAAGTACACATCTTTCTTCTGGGTGAATTTTGAGGTCTCTGGCCTGAGTTGTGGTTAGAGATCCCCTTCTTCTGTATACTATGCTTCTGAGCTCATTCGGAGGGTCTGATGTAGCCAACTGTTTCGATATCCATGATGCTGTCACAAGACCTTTGCTACTGCTTACTTAGAGCTAGAGCTAACTTTTATTCAGTTGTAGTATCATTTTTCAGATAGTCCCGTGAAGACTCCATCATGAACAGCAATTAACTCTCCGTTTAAATAGGCATAACTGTGACCTTTCAGCTGGAGAGATTGAATGGAGCTTTTTGAAAAAAGTCTGAAGTGGCAAATGTCTAATTTTCAGGTTTAGTGTTTGTAGTCCTGGGTCAGTAATTGACAAGTGATAAAAGTTGTTCGTTGGTGATCTTGTCAGTGGGTGACTTCTCAAGTGTTCTTAGTTTAAAAAAGAGGGAACTTCTTTGTTCATTTATGGACCTTATCATTGTAATCTGTTGGTATTAATGTCCACTGTTACTGATCTTTCCATTGATGAATCTGAGAAACGAGAGCAGTTGTGTGTTTGGACAAAAGCATGTAGAGGGACTTGTGAAAGTGATGCACTGGGATTTTAAACATCGCTGTGTATATTTAATTAATAAAGTACTAATTCATAAGATGGTTTTGTTTCTTTGTATATTTTGATTAACTTTTGTTTTGATAGCCCACTCTTAGTACATGTGTTACTCATCTTTGCATGTTTAATGTATAATTAGTTTTAGCTGCTGATGAAGAACTGAGCTTTTAAAAAATTTCAAGGAATACACTATATTTCAAGCTGTTCCATTTTGACATAATTAGATAGATTTCTATCTTTATTTTGTCCTGTCTAGTCTTGTTTGTGAAGAACAATTTGAGAAGCCATGGGCCATTTACTTACTTATCTGTAGTAGTAAGTACTTACTGCTTCCCTGTCTCTCACCTTCTCTCATATAATGTCAGTATTGCTTGTCTTTGTTTATTGTATCACTTGTAGGGTTGTGAGAAATTCCAGAATAAACCTGAGTTTTAAATTGCTATCTTTGGAGTAGATTGGTGTTCAGTGTTGTACTCCCTGTATCATCTTTAAATATTTAAATTGCAGACTCTCTGGCTGCCTCTTAAATTAGATCCTTCACTTAGTAGTTTTGACATTTCATAACCTTGCTCCTCATGCATTAAATATTCACCTGTTTAAGTGGCAGTGAAAATTTAAAATCCAAACCCATATATTAATCCAGCAAATGTAGAATGGAGAACAGCTTGCAGTGGAGAAAGAGGCTATTTTCACCTCAGTAGGACATATGCTAGAAGTCCATTGTATTTAAGCATTTCTAATACAGAATTTGTCAGTTAAAGCGAACCCTCTTTTGGGTCTTCAAGGGAATTTAGTCTTGTAGAACCAAAAAGATACTTGAACGCTTTCTGAAGATAGCCCCTGCATGGTTCTCTAGGTGCGTATGAGGGCGCCTGTACAAGACCTAAATCCATAGGAAAAAAAAAATCAGAATGGAGAAGGTTGCTGATAATTGTCAGATACAAAATTTAGTTTGGTAACTGATTTGAGTCTTCAGAGTGTGAGTCCTTATTCCACTATCAGCCTTCTTCCCACTTTGGTCTAAATACATTTTTTTTTTTTATAATCTTTTGAGATGGAAGCAGAAGTGTTTCCAGGAAAGGAGGATGTTGATGACAGTAATATCCTTGATAATGGAAGGGAAAGGAAGCTGTTTTAATTATAAGAAAGTAAATAAAGGGATGGGGTGGAACCTTGAGCCTTAGTCTGGGAGGAAGGAGAAGGCAATTACCCTTTCTTACATCTTTATTTCCTGAAAGTGAGTGGAAATGGCATTGCTTACTCCTGAGATTAGAAAGTAACAAAAATTAATTTAAAAATTCTAATGATGATATGTAGTTTGTCTGGTTAATCTTAATTAGTGGCCACTTCTCTTTTCTTAGAAAAAGTTACTCTTAAAAATATTAATGGAGCCGGGCGTGGTGGCTCATGCCTGTAATTCCAGCACTGTGGGAGGCCAAGGCGGGTGGGTCATCTGAGGTCAGGCTTTCGAGACCAGGCTGGCCAACATGGTGAGACCCTGTCTCTGTTAAAAATATAAAACCCAGTGTGGTGGTGCATGCCTGTAATCCCAGCTACTTGGAAGGCTGAGGCAGGAGAATCACTTGAACCCAGGAGGCAGGGGTTAAAGTGAGCCGAGATCATGCCACTGCACTCCAGCTTGAGCAACGGAGTGAGACTCCATCTCAAAATAATAATAATAATAATAATAATACGAAGTGGAATAAAATAACTAATTTTAGCAACATCCTGTTTTCTGTCCGTGGCCAGTTTTTCTGTGTATGCCTTTAAGAAACAACCAAGATTTATTTAATTTTTCCTAACTCTTAGAAGAAGTGAACTGAAAGGCTCATTTACCATAGTATTATGGAAGGAAAACTGGATGAGGAGACCAGGACACAGAAAGAGAAAGATCAGAGTTTGACACTAGAATTGAACACTAGTTGTGTATAACCTTAGACATGTTATTTACCTTGTCTATGCTGGTTTCCCCAGCTACAAAATGCTAATATGTATGCTGCCTACCTCATGGAGTTGTTGTGAGGCACAGACAAAATACGTAGTTTGTGAAAATGCCTTGTAAATGGTGAAGTCTCATAATCCCCTAAACGTAAGTTTAGCATTAAGCATTGTTACCAACATAAGTTTATATATAATCTAATCACTCCTGTCCTGCCTGTGGTAGTGGAAGATGGTTCTTTGACAATATTACTGAAAGAGACTGTTTTGAGAAGGTTTGTCTTGTAGACTTTTTAATGTGACTGGGAACTAAAGATGCAATATAAACTGAAGAGTGGACATTGGAAAAAAAAAAATCACGTAACTGACCTAGGTATGTTTTCAAAGCCTTTATATAAGCACTAAATATAAACCCATTTTCCTAAATATATTTTAGGATGACTTTTAAGACACACCACCTACACTCATCTGAATTGTACAAAGCGGTGAATGTCACTGCATGAGTAAATTGTTCTGGAACACTGTAATGGACCCAGGTTTCTCTCTAATTTAATGGGCTGGGTATTTACCTAAATTTTCAGATGCATGTAGAGGTAAATAATATTTATAATGTAGTCACATAGGTTTTTAGATTCTGAAGCTTTTCATGTGGATTAGAAATTATTTATTCCTAATAGCCATATAAAGAAGGTAGAATTGTGGTAATAGGCTTGAAGAACTTAGTTCTAAGTTCACAGAACTGGTGATGAATTAAACCTAGTTTTGAGCCCAGGCACACTGATCAACCATTACCTTTAACCACATTTCCACTGCCTCCTGCGACACTTGATCTCATGCAGAGCCTGTCTCCTGCTGCTGCTTGCTTCATCAGTCGTTGGAAGTTAGCCTCCTTGGAGAATGTGTAGATGCCTGCCCTGGAGCCCATGGTACATGGCTCTTCATAATGGGAGTACTTTAGTCACATGATCTGGAACAGAGTAACAGCTGACTTGTTGAGTGCTCCCTCCTGTCGAAATAAAGCCATAGAATCCTAGATAGGGATGCAGGTCCCAACTGGTGGGGTTTCAGCTTTTCTGAATAATTGAGAATCTTACAACAGAAAAGAAATGAGATTTTCATTGATTCATATTACTGAATGCATATATAATTCATTGGCCTTATTTCATCAGTTTATGGCAGTCCCAAGATTTGATTCCATCTAAGTTATATCACTTGAAATTGGCCACTTGTTTTTCACGTACATTTGAGTTCCCCAGTCTTCACTGTTCTTAAGTATTTAGGCATAGAGAGAAAAAGTACTATATGAGTAGTTATGTGTGTTCTCTCCACCACTATTCCAAATTCCTTGTTTCTGTAGGACAGGACAGTGCTAATATAACTTCCAAATACAGCCCTTGGAACAACAGGTATATTTTCACTTGTTGATGAGCGAACTGTTTGAATAAAGAGGAATATTAAATGTTAACACCATTGGGGCAGGGGTGTGAAAGTTAACAACGTCTTTATAAAGTAGTATAAAAATTGGCTTTTTTTTTTTTTTTTTTTTTCTGGAAAGCCAAGAAAATGTGGCAGCAGAGCTGTAGGCACAATTCAGATTATGGGGAAAATGTTTGGTGTTTCCTACCTAAAGTTATTTCAATATTAGTGTAAATTGGGAAAGTTTGTTTTTAACTGGATTAGAGGTGGGTGCCAATAATAAAATGAGCAGGCAGTAGTTATCACTATACCTCAGCAAATCAACCCCAGACCCATTGACCATTTTTAGGAATAATCTGGAGGATGGGGTATGCTGTGAA
>NW_012098576.1:0-1048 GCF_000951045.1 Mandrillus leucophaeus | reverse complement strand
AAAACCTATAAACTATTTGACGTGTTTAAGTGTTAAAAAAAAAAAAAAAAAAAAATGTTAGGTACTTGACAGATCTAATGCAGCAACTAGGGAACAAAAACAGTGATTGGTACCCAAAAACTAAGCAAAAAAACCAAACAAGCAATAAAAGACAATTACTAATCCCAGGAAAAATAAAAGGTAGTACACGGAAGAAAAAAGTAGTCATAGTTACTACTATGCCCAGCAGTGGAATAACACATACAGTGTCATAAAATATAGATGCTGATATTGATTCAATAAAAACTATGATGTCGACCAGGTGCGGTGGTTCATGCCTGTAATCCTGACATTTCAGGAGGCCAAGGAGGGTGGATGGCTTAAGTCCAGGAGTTCGACAGCAGCCTGGGCAACATGGCAAAACCCCATCTCTACAAAAAATACAAAAATTAGCCAGGCATGATGGCGGGCGCTTGTAGTCCTAGCTACTCAGGAGGCTGAAGTGGGAGGATCACCCGAGCTGGGGAGGTCAAGGCTTCTGAGAGCCATGACTGTGCCACTGCACTCCAGCCTGAGTGACAGAGTGAGACCCTGTCTCGAAAACAAAACAAGACAAAACAAACAAACAAGAAACTATGGTGTAACTATTATAGGAAAATCAGGCAAAGGAGAAAAGGGGATATTGGTACCAAAGAGCTAATTTTTTTTTTTTTTTTTTTTTTTTTAGATGGAGTCTCGCTTTGTCACCCAGGCTGGAATGCAGTGGCATGATCTCGGCTCACTGCACCCTCCACCTGCCTGGCTCAAATAATTCTCCTGCCTCAGCCTCCTGAGTAGCTGGGATTACAGGCACACACCACCACGCCCAGCTAATTTTTTTTGTATTTTTAGTAGAGACGGGGTTTCACCATGTTGGTCAGGCTGGTCTCGAACTCCTGACCTCAGGTGATCCGCCTGCCTTGGCCTCCCAAAGGGCTGGGATTACAGGCGTGAGCCACCGTACTTGGCCCCAAAGAGCTAAATCTTTATCACTGTCCATGATGGGAGTGCAATAAATAATGTCTAAAAT
>NW_012098575.1:0-1021 GCF_000951045.1 Mandrillus leucophaeus | reverse complement strand
TGGAGTGCAGTGGCATGATCTCAGCTCACTGCAATCTCTGCCTCCTGGGTTCAAGTGATTCTCTTACTTCAGCCTCTTGAGTAGCTGGGATTACAGGCTTTCATCACCATGCCCAGCTAATTTTTGTATTTTTAGTAGAGACAGGGTTTCAACATGTTGATTAGGCTGGTCTTGAACTCCTAACCTCGAGTGATCTGCCTGCCCTGCCCTCTCAAAATGCTGGGATTACAGGTGTGAGCCACCGCACCCAGCCAGATGAGTTCCCCCGTGCTGCCCCCTACTTCCAGGATGGTAGAGAGCAGCCTTCAGCCTGAAACCCATTCCTAGGCAAGTAAATGAAGTGGGGTTTGTCTTGGTTAAAGTTAAGATTTTGAACTGGCTGATCTTAATTTCTCCTCATCATTAGAGTGCTTGGTAATTATATAAGCTGAGGAATTATCTGTTTTGCTTAGCGTTTGTTTTGTTGCTTTTTGCTTCTGTTTTTGTTGTTGTTTCAGTCCTTTTCCCATTGGGTTTGATAAACTCTATCCAACTAGATCAAATCCAAGGGATGTTCCAAATTATGGAACACGGCCTCTGACATGGCTAAATTCCCAGAAAAACAACAACAACAACAACAAAACAAAAACAGCAAAAACGGTGGTGTGGTAGCAGAGAAATACACCAACAAAAAGAAAAAAAGATGAAAGCCTTTGATTTTGACTACTAATAGGCTTTATTTACAGAGCAAGGTGGCCGTTTTGCTAATCAGGCCAAACTGAAAGAGCAATGGCTGTACTTTTTGTTAGGCAGGAATCTAGACCCAACATGGTGGCGTTACCTGGCATAGCAGGCCTTTTATTAAAGACTTCCTTCACCCTTGTACACACCCACAGACTCACATGCATCAGAGTTCCGGCTGGGCAACCACACTCCCCCGTGACCTACAGCTCACCTGCATTCCACAAGTTCATAAACAGCAGTTTCAGTTGACAGTTTCCAAAGACCCCTTCCTCATGACCCTTACTCAACTCCTGCCCTA
>NW_012098574.1:0-1032 GCF_000951045.1 Mandrillus leucophaeus | reverse complement strand
AATTACTCTAAAATTTTTTTTTTTTTTTTTTTTTTTACTTTTTAAAACAGTTTTATTAAGATATAAATTCATAGACCATACAATTCACCCATTTGACATATGCAATTCAGTGGTTTTTATTATATTCATGGAATTGTGTAACCATCACTACAATCAGTTTTTTTTTATTTCTTATGTTTTTTTAACTGTCAGTTAGAGGTCTCATAACACACGAGCTTTGTTTCCTCAGCTTACCAGAAGTACCTTTACTGGTTGATGTGCCTTGTTTATCTGCTCAGTTGGATGACTCAATTCTTAACATAGTGAAAGACCACATTTTTAAGCATGGAACAGTAGCATCTCGCCCACCAGTACAGATAGAAGAACTAATAGAGAAACCTGGAGGCATCATTGTACGATGGTGTAAGGTATGTAATTCAGAATTCTAGAAATAACTTCCACATTATGGGTTTGAGATTTGAGGGCCTTTCAGATTTTTTCATTGACTACTTTTAAATACATTCTTTTCTTCCCAAACAAAAATCTCTTTTACTTTACAGTAAAATGAAGTCACAGGGAACACTGAGGTAGTTCTTCCAGTTTTATTTTTATTTATTTATTTTTTTGAGACAGAGTTTCGCTCTTTTGCCCAGGCTGGAGTGAAGTGGCGTGATCTCGGCTGATTGCAACCTCCATGCCCTTCCCCGCCTGCTGCTTCCCCCAGGTTCAAGCCATTCTCCTGCTTCAGCCTCCTGAATAGCTGGGATTATAGGCCCCTGCCACCACACCTGGCTAATTTTTGTATTTTTTGTAGAGACGAGGTTTCACCATGTTGGTCAGGCTAGTCTTGAACTCCTGACCTCAGGTGATCCACTCGCCTCGGCCACCCAAAGTGCTGGGATTGTAGATGTGAGCCACCATGCCTGGCCTTTTTTACTGAAATGAAGCCTTGCTCTGTTGCCCATGCTGGAGTGCAGCGATGCAACCTTGGCTCACTGCAACCTCCACACCATTCCCTCTCCCCACCCACCCAGGTTCAGTAGCTGGGACTAC
>NW_012098573.1:0-1778 GCF_000951045.1 Mandrillus leucophaeus | reverse complement strand
CCCTTTATGCCTGCTAGGATTGGTAAGCTGGCAGCTTGTGAATGAGGCTCACAGTGGTACCTTTCCTGCCATGTGCAGATAATTTATTTGCTGAATTAAAGCAACACGAAGAGGATAGTAGAGCCAAGAGATGGAGAAAATAAACCCCACATTTAATCTCCTGAGTACGGCTATATCTAAGCTAAATCCAGGACTGAACTTTCTAGCATGTAAACCAATGATTTCCCTGTTTTATATAAGATATTTTCAATTAGGTGTCTATGAATTGCCACATAAATTACCTACTAATAAAAGCAAAGAGAGACAAAGCTTTAAATTCCACTTACGATTTATAATTCTATAATGGGATTTATGTAGATACATTGACATTCCTATGGTTGATATTTCATGGCATATCTTATTTTTGCATCCTTTAAAGTTGCATTTTTTTAGGTGTTTTTATTGTAAGTAACATAAAATTGATTTTTTAAAATGCAGTCTCATAATCTCTGAATTTTTAAAACTAAATTTACTTCTCTACGTTTGTTTTATTTTCCGACTTATTTGGACTTACTGTAACATCTCATTTGAGGTCTCTTGTTTATTGCCAAGTAATTTTTATAACTTTTTTTTTACTCTTCCTTCATCTTATTATATTGATAAAAATATTGATTTTCTATACTCCTGTTGCAAAGATTAAGAAATGGGTCCAAGTTCACACAGCCAGAAAGCAGTGAAAATTGGATTTGGACCCATGTATACTTGAATCCAGTGTTTGTACTCCCAATGGTGAGATAATATTTCTCCTAGGGAGTAGAAGCACGGTATTTGCTTAAAACATTTGTCATGGGGATGCAGACTCAAAGATAAACAAAAGCTACAGTATTAACTTGAATTAATTAGATTAGAGAATGATTAGTAAAGTGAAAGTATTACTTTTTTAGTTTTACTTTACTAAACGTGTTAAAAGTAAAAGAGAAAAGCGTGTGGGATGACTGAAATAATTCTTGTTTGGGCGACTTGAAGCATGCTGTCCAAGTAATCAGGACAACAAACACAGAGGGAGAGAAAATATTTTGAGCTGGCGGTGCCAGTGTGCCATCCAAACGGAGAAGTTTTTTTGGAAAACTTAAAAACACAGAGGGTTTTTTAGACGTTTGTTAGAAAATATCCAGTTCAGAGACATTGTCTGGGCTAGAATGTCAAAATGCATTATGTCTGAATGACTAGGGAAGTCATGCATTTGAATAGGGTCACGCGAAGGGACATTACAATAAAGTAAAGCCAAATGAGGCCAAAGAGTGGAACTGTAGGTGCGCCAGTAGAAGACTGTGTTCTCAAGTTTAAATAAATTAATAGATGCAGAGCACTGGAAACAGCACCTGATATATATTCTATGACAATGATAACGATGATAAATAAGATAAGCTGGACCTTGTCATAGTTTTTCTAGTTTACAGACACTGCCTTAAGTTCAAGTCCAAAACTGGACCTTAGAGAATTCATCCATTATATAGCTCATGTGATAAATAATTTCTGACTGTTATTTTGACCTAAAAAAAAAGTTGAGCCTGATACCCCAACTATGTTTTGCTTCTAATGAAAAAGAGAATGAATCTAGTAAAGCGATGATGAGAACTATTTTCTCTCACAGTGATTTTTCAGCCTCTGCAACAACTACACTAATTTCCAAGGCTGCTAAAATAATCTTAGATAAAGAGTTGGGAGTTTTATATAGTAGCCATATAAATTTCCTTCCGGATAAAGCAAAGTAAGATTTATATTTTAACTTTTTTTTT
>NW_012098572.1:0-1033 GCF_000951045.1 Mandrillus leucophaeus | reverse complement strand
ACCTGGGAGGCGGAGGTTGCAGTGAGCCGAGATCGCGCCACTGCACTTCAGCCTGGTGACAGAGCTAGACTCCGTCTCAAAAAAAAAAAAAAAAAAAAGGTGGGAGGTTTGTGGAAATCTGGTCACTGATGTACACACAGGGAGAATATCACGTGAACAAGAAGGCAGAGAATGAAGGGATGCGTCTGCAAGCCAAGGACCTTCCAGGGTGCTGGCAGCCACCATGATCTGTTCCTGGAATAGATCCTGGTGGCCGCTGACAATGGTAGCCATGGAAGAGAGATCTGAAACGGATCCTCCCTCAGAGCCCAGGAAAGGAACCACCTTGATCTTAGACTTCTGGCCTCTAGAACGATGAGACGATGAAGTTCTGTTGCTGAAACCCTCAGTCCATGGTACTCTGTTACAGCAACCTGAGTAAATTACTATAGGGCCAAAGGCAGGAAAGACATTGGTGTCTGTTTATTACAGTGTTATCTCTCGAGCTGGGCCGTGTAAAAAGTGATGCTAACCAAAAAGTGAAGTTTCAGTTTTTCTTTAATATAAAAACAATTCCCCAAGTAGGCTAAGTGAACCTGTCTACCGGGGTCCACCGGGATCGCACAGTGGAGCACACCCACGAGCAACAAACAAGGCGGGCATGTTCCCATGAGGCCAAACCCCGGCTGCCCTCACCAGCCTGCTTGGCTTGGACATTGCTGGGCAGTAATGACGCATGCTCTCAATGGCCACTGAGCTGGTACTGTCCCCACCAGATTCTCCAGGAGCTCTGGTTTTGACATCAGCACCTGTCTTAGAAGAGGACTGAATTCTTCCCTGCAGAGGAATCTGGGAAGACTCAGCCCCTCCGTAATGGATGGCCTTAAAAACCCTTTGCGGTGGTAACTCTGCCTCCTTTTCTGGCGCTTTTCTCACCTCTTCTGGGTCACATTCCACGTTTCCCCTGCGGTGCCTGCTGCATCTCTCCTACTTCCTGACCTTTTTTTTTTTTTTTTTTTTGAGACGGAGTCTCGCTCTGCCGCCCAGGCTGGAG
>NW_012098571.1:0-1665 GCF_000951045.1 Mandrillus leucophaeus | reverse complement strand
GCAGTATTGCAACCATGGTTCACTGCAGCCACAACTTCCCAGATTCAAGCAATCCTCCTAACTCAGCCTCCCGAGTAGTTGGCATGTGGACCATGCCCAGTTTTGTTATTTACTTTTTGTAGAGATGGGGCCTCACTATTTTGCCCAGGCTGGTCTCAAATTCCTGGCCTCAAGCAATCCTCCTGCCTCAGCCTTCCAAAGTGCTGGGACTACAGGCATGAGCCACAATACCCAGCCCGTAGATATCATTCTTAAAAAGAACCAGGACTCCTTAGGGAAGTGATTGATTTCAAGGCTGTGACAGGAAAAATACAAAATAAGACTGGATCATCTCACATTGCCAGAAAGTAATGAGGTGCAAAAACACACACACACACACACACACACACACACCCCAAAAAACAAAAAGTGGAGGCTTGTCAAAATGTCATGGAAGTTCATTTTAAAAAGCTCCCAGTGACCAAAGCTGAAAAAAATAAAATAAAGAATTATAGTCTAAAGAATAAAGTAAATATCCATGACTCCATACAGATATAAATAAATGATTAACCATAAATAACTGACAGAGAAGAGAGAACTCTACCTTACCGAAAAATTGTATTAACAAGTAGAAAAATGAAGAAAATTTAAAAATAAATATTAGAACACTACTATAATCATTGCTACTGGCAAGGTCCACCAATTAATGCTAATATTTGTGAGTGAAAGTTTAAGAAGAAAGAGGATATCTGCATAGTCTCAAAGTACCTTTCTTCAAAGATGTATTGTTACACAGAAAACATAGTAATTTAAAGTGGAGAAGCCTTCAGATACCACAGTAACCAGATAATTAAGGTTAATTTCACAAGTAATGACATATTAACATCATGTTATGCACTGGGAGGGTTCTAACACCTCTGTAATATTCTTCCTTAAAATGAATAACCTCGGGAGAAAGAAAGATGGCTGACTAGACATAGCCAGGGGGAGCAGCTGCTACTGAGAGACCAAGACAACTGGTACACTCCTAACAGACCTTCAGAAGAAAAGCACTGAGAGTGGATGGAGGGAAGACACAGAAGCTGGACTGAAGCAGGAAGAATCTGGGAATCCTGCATGGGGCTACCCTGCACTGGAATTTGTTTCTGGCCCCCAGTGACTCCAGGGAAATGGATGAGTTGAACCATCAAGGAGCAAGGGTTCTGAACCAGGCTGAGATGGCTGAAATGACAGAAATAGAATTCAGAATACGGGACAGGTGTGGCGGCTCATGCTTGTAATCTCAGCACGATGGGAGTCTGACGTGGGTGGATCACCTGAGGCCAAGAGTTTGAGACCAGCCTGGCCAACATGGTGAAACCCCAACTCTACTAAAAATACAAAACTTAGACAGGCATGGTGGTGCACGCCTGTAATCCCAGCTACTCGAGAGGCTGGGGTGGGAGAATCACTTGAACCTGGGAGGCAGAGGTTGCAGTTAGCCAAGATCACGCCACTACACTCCAGCCTGGGCAACAGAGTGAGACTCTCCTTCAAAAAAAAAAATCAGAAAATGGAGAGCAATGAAGATCACTGAGACACAGGAGTACACTGAAACCCAATCCAAGGAAGCTAAGAATCACAATAAAATGATTCAGGAACTGACAGATAAAATAGCCAGTATAGGAAAGACCGTAACTGACCTCA
>NW_012098570.1:0-1480 GCF_000951045.1 Mandrillus leucophaeus | reverse complement strand
TAATTTTTGTACAATGAACATACACGACTTAATTAAGAAATAATTTTTCAAGGGCATTAAAACTTTGAGATTCAACTAACACATATAGCGTACTGCTAGGTGCCAAGAACTGTGGTGGAAATTTTCACATGCTTATGCCATTTACTCACACCACCCTTTCAGGTTGCGCCTGTTCCATTCATACAGCTTTCTCTCCTGCCCCCTGGTGTTGACTAATGCCATAGAAGTCACTCTCTCTTTCAGCTCCTTCAAATGGAAGATTCAGGGAGACCATGCTTTCTCCTAAAAGGACTCAACACTCACTCAGTAAACCTCTAAACTGGATGATCCAGGCTTTTCACTTCTGTTTCCTTCCCAGCTTTTACTCCCCTTCATTATGGGATGAGAGAAACTAGGATGGGATCAGTGTTTAGTTGTGGGTTGCACCAGTGAAGACAGAGTAGAAAGGAATCGTGGGGAGTTTTGCTATTATTCATAGGTTTTCTCCCACTGTGGTTTGGCAGCATCTAAACATTGCTTGGTCCTACCCATCTTAACAATTAATCTATCAGCAAGAAATTATTGAGCTGTGCAGTATTTCCAGCTCCATGCCGGGGGTTACAAAGTCTCAGCAGTCATAGTCCTTTGACCTTGAGGAGGTTACAATCATTATTATAGAAAAACAAATTCATAGAATACCCAGGGGACATTTTAAGAAGCTACTAAGCAAGGTGCTGATGATTGTGAGGCTTACACAAGTGGGTCTCTTACAGCATTCACTCAACACATTGCCTGAGAACTGCCTTTGGAAAAACACCCAGGGGGGTTGCCAAGTTGCCAACTCATTTTCTGCAAGCTTGTCTTTTTTCAGTGCCTAATCAAGAAAGTACTCGAGAATTCAGCCTCATAGTTTTTAGTATAAAAATGTCAGCACATTAACTGCAGTTAGTGGTAACTAAGAGAAACTTCATAACTGATCTTCAGTGAAGATCAGTTATGAGGTTTCTGTGAAGAGTCAGGGAAGTTGAGAACTGTTTTTGTTTTTTTTAATTATTATTAAAAGGAGTAGGTTTTGCGTTTTGGAGGGCAAAAAAGGTGCCAATTCATTTGACTCAGTTAATAGTAAGCTCTCTCCTACACTATTTTCTTCTTCCTTTTTTTTTTTTTTTTTTTTTGAGAAAGAGTCAGTCTGTCGCCCAGGCTGGAGTGCAGTGGCGCAATCTCCACTCACTGCAAGCTCCACCTCCCGGGTTCACACCATTTTCCTGCCTCAGCCTCCTGAGTAGCTGCGACTACAGGCGCCCACCACCATGCCCGGCTAATTTTTTGTATTTTGTTTAGTAGAGACGGGGTTTCACCATGTTAGCCAGGATGGTCTCGATCTCCTGACCTCGTGATCCGCCCACCTCGGCCTCCCAAAGTGCTGGGATTACAAGCGTGAGCCACGGCACCCAGCCCCGTCCACTGGTTATTAAGGTCAGCTTCACTCTGGACTTAAATT
>NW_012098569.1:0-1015 GCF_000951045.1 Mandrillus leucophaeus | reverse complement strand
GGGAGGCAAAGGTTGCAGGAGCTGAGATCACGCCATTGCACTCCAGCTAGGGCAACAAGAGTGAGACACCATCTCAAAAAAAAAAAAAAAAAAGAAAAGAAAAGATAGTTTATCACTCACAGTTCCCAAGAGGAGGGGACATGCCACACCATGGGGGCCTCATGGGGAAGCCCTGGGATGAGTCAGGAGGCAGAGGAAGAGGAGAGAACAGTGGCCGAGAGCCTTTGTTGTATTTTCCTTGGGAAAAGCTTGGATGAGGCAAGGTGAACTGACTTAGGATTGGCTAGTTTAATAATCTCAATGGACTCTGAGGGTTAGAGACTATCCCTACCTGTTTGGTATTTGGCCATAGGGTAATTAGGGTGGGGGTGTAGTAGCTTGGGATGTGAGAGACCAGTAAGAGAGGTGGTTTGGGGCTGTGAGCTCTGGGTTGTTTTTTATTTGAAAAGCATAACCTGGGAGGGGGACTTCTCCAGATAAAGGGGGTGGGGGTGTCAGTTGACAAGGGAGGCAGGAGGATGAGGCAACGTGACTCAGACATGTTATTGGGTTGTCTAGAATGAGGTGTGTTTGACATATGCATGTAGGACAGATACGAAAATATCAAGTTTACAGAAGTTAGGCATGTGGTTAATACAAGTGGCTAAAAGACAACATTCTAGAATCAAACTGCTTGATTTCTTAATATGTAATAATGGCCTGGTGTGGTGGCTCATGTCTGAAATCCCAGTACTTTGGGAGGTCGAGGCAGGCAGATTGCCTGAGCTCAGGAGTTCAAGACCAGCTCTGGGCAATGTGGTGAAACCCCGTCTCTACTAAAATACAAAAAATTAGCCAGGCGTGGTGGTGTGCACCTGTAGTCCCAGCTACTTGGAAGGCTGAGGGAGGAGAACTGCTTGAACCTGGGAGGAGGAGATTGCAGTGAGCCAAGATCGTACCACTGCACTCCAGCCTGGGCAGCAGAGTAAGACTCCATCTTCAAAAAAAAAAAAAAAAAAAAAGTAATAACGCCCCC
>NW_012098568.1:0-1478 GCF_000951045.1 Mandrillus leucophaeus | reverse complement strand
GTGCAGTGGCGTGATCTCTGCTCACTGCAACCTCTGCCTCCCAGGTTCAAGCAATTCTCCTGCCTCAGCCTCCTGAGTAGCTGGGATTACAGGAGCGTGCCACCACGCTCGGCTAATTTTTGTATTTTTAGTAGAGACAGGGTCTCACCATGTTGGTCAGGCTGATCTCGAACTCCTGACCTCAAGTGATCTGCCCGCCTGGGCCTCCCAAAGTGCTGGGATTACAGACATGAGCCACTGTGCCCGGCCAATTTCTAATTTTTAAAGAAATCCCCTGCCTCAGCCTCCCGAGTAGCTTGGACCACAGGCGCACACCACTATGCCCGGCTAGTTTTTGTATTTTTTGTAAAGACAGAGTTTCACCACGTTGTCTAGACTGGCCTCCAACTCCGGAGCTCAAGCATTCAGCCTGCATGGGCCTCCCAAAGTGTTGGGATTACAGGTGTGAGCCACTGCACCCAGCCACTATTTCTAATTCATTGGCTTCCATTCATCTGTTTTTATCTGCATAATAAAACATTACCCTCTATTGTAAGGTCTCCAATTTTTGGATCATCTTTGGGGAAATCTTTAGTAGGTAGAGGTGCTAAGATATCTTGCATATCTTTCATAAAGATATGAAAGAACAGATTTAGAGGTGAGGAAATAGACTAAAATTCCTCATGCTTTGTAGTAAAAGTTTATTGTTATTTAAGATAGGAGACATACTGTGTAATAAATGGCTTATACATACATTCCTAGAAATAAATTCTGAATTAATTCTGGCTAACTTTTTATTATGTATGGATAAGTACAGCTGTAGATATTCAGGATTATAACAAATATGAACACTACTATTTTAACTCCCACAAATATTTATAGATTATGCATTGAATTGAGAAAAATGACATCACTTTCTGTTGTTAGCTCTTCCTGAACTGTGGGATGAATTCACTTAAGCCATTTATTTTTAATTCACTTGATTTTATTTTTAATTCCTTTGATTTTATTCAAAATTGTTTTTCTGCAAATTACAGTGGAATGCTTCTTGTAAATTAACGCCACCTAGACACCCTGGACATGATGATTCTCTTCATCTCCTTTTGTGTCTTCAATCATAGCTGCAGAACACGGTTTCCAATGAAGACGGATTTCATTATTAAGTCCTCTAAAGGAAAATGGCCAGCCGGGCACGGTGGCTCACGCCTGTAATCCCAGCACTTTGGGAGGCTGAGGCGGGCAGATCACCTGAGGTCAGGAGTTTGAGACCAGCCTGGCCAAAATGGTGAAACCCTGTCTCTACTAAAAATACAAAAAAAAAAATTAGCCAAGTGTAATGGCGCACGCCTGTAGTCCCAGCTACTTGGGAGACTGAGGCACGGGAATCGCTTGAACCCGGAAGGCAGGGGTCGCATGAGCCGAGATCATGCCATTGCACTCCAGCCTGGGTGACAAGAGCAGAACTCAGTCTCAAAAACTAAAAAAAAAATAAAAATAAA
>NW_012098567.1:0-2589 GCF_000951045.1 Mandrillus leucophaeus | reverse complement strand
GGGGAGCTGCGGCGACGAAGGCAGGGCGGCGAAGGAAAAAGGCAGGGCGGCGAGGGTCCCGAGAGAGGGCTGGTTGTGACCAGGGGCGCCGAGCTCGGCCTGGTGTGCCGCCTGACGGCGTGAAATGTCCCAAGGGCGGCAGGCTTGGGGATCTCGGGCTTGGAGAACTCAGGAAAGCAAAGGCTGCGGGTCCTTTTGCTCGGCCCGATCCTCCTTTAAAGCCAGGTCTCAGTTTTCCCGGGCTCCTTCCTCCGAGTTTCCTGGCGCCTGCTGGGGTGAGGGCCGCGACCCTCGGAAGCGGGCGCCCGGGCGGGACGAGACCCGAGCAGGCCTGGCCTCGCGCCGGGGTGGAGTGGGGTGGGGTGAGGTGGGGGGCTTGGTTCGGATTTCCGGCATCTTTGAACCTCAGGCCATTCCCGGAGAAGCTCTGCCCCCTCCCGCGCCCCTCCCTGCTCAGGACAGCTGCAGAGGTTCTGAGTCCCGGCAAATGAGCCGTCAACATCTGCCCGAAGTCTGCAAGGCCCGGAAAGGTTTATGACTCTCCGGGCTTCCGAACTAGAGTTTATTTGCAATTATTTTCTTTCTTTCGTTTGCAACAGAATTAGATTTGGAGATTTTGTGTCCTTCCTCCTTTTCCCTTTAGTTAATGCACAAGTGGAAAAAACAAAAACAAAAACAAACCCAAGACTGTCCAGAGGGGGCTACGGCGGGAAGAAGTCAGTTATTTTCATCTTAAAGAATCTGAGTTGAATATGGAGGGAAATGAGGGGCGGATGGGGGTGTCCCCGTTCGCTCCAACGAAATCGCTTGTTGGAGGATCATGGGGCGTGTGTCTGCGTGCGGAACTGGGAGGAAAACGCAGTCCCCAGTTTGGTGAATGGTGAAGCAGCAGTAGGCCGGTCGGTGGCGCGGATCTAAGATTTGCTGACGGCACTAGCACAGATGTGGCTCTCTGGAACTTCCATCCCTAATCTCCTACCACCCCGAAAAAAAAAAAGACAAAACCGAGTTCAGACCGGCTCCCCCCAAACCAAGTCGCTTCTATTTATCAAGTGGGGTCAACTTCCACTCGGAAGCACCTCGCGGGGCTCGGCTCCAGGGCACCTGGTGGCTAGGGAGCTGTATTGTTTTCCTGGGCACGCAGGTTCGGCGCCAGGTTTAGGATTGTGCAAAAAGAGAGTAGAAGGTACAGAGAGTTATTTCTGCTTTTTGCTGTTCAGCCGCCGTTTCCCCCAGCGAGATGGGCTGGAGGCTGAATTTCAAGCCTTGTTTAACCTCTACAAGAGACACCCTCCATTCAGCCATCTCACTTTCTCTCTGGCCTCCCTCTCTCTTTTTTTCCTTTCCGCTCCCTCCGTCCTTTCTCTCTATCTCTGTCTCTGTGTGTGTCCCTGTTTGTTTCCGTGCCCTCCTCTCCGACCTTGCCCGGGGCTCCTAGTCCTGGGAGAAACGGCGTTCGGTGCGCCAGCCGTGGCTATGCGGCTGACTCTTTCGGGGCTCACGGGACTACGCTGGGGAAAGGGGGGACCTCCCCGGCCTCTTGGGGCCCAGCCCAGCCTTCCTAGGTCTGGCGTCCGCCCTTCTCTCCCCTACCGCACTGGCAGGAGAGAAATAGCCGCAGTGTGGGCCGCGGGGCAGTTAGGACTGGAAAGCGGGGACCCTGGAGGGTGCGATCGTGGACGGTGTGCGGGCGTGGGTCTTGTGCGTGTGCGTGCAGCGTTCCGACCGCGGGGACACGAGCTTGTTTGTGGCAGTGTCCCACATCCAGTGGCCCAGTCACGCGGACCCCTTGCAAAGCCTCTTGCTCTGGGAACAGTCCCTCCAAGGGGCGGCGTCACCTTACTGAAGGGCGGCGAGCTGGGGGCCTAGTGGGGAGGGGGCGCCGTCGGGGCGGCTAGCGCTGGGCTTACAGCAGAGCTGCGGGCCGCGGGGTCGGAAAGTCCTTCCGGGGCGGGGCCGCAGCGGCCTCTTCCCGCTGCAGCCGCGGCAGCCAAGAGCGCGGGGCTAGGCGCAGCAGGGGCCAACCCTCTGGGTCTTCCCTACTACAATGGTGTGGGCACTGTGCAGAAGGGGCGGCCGAGGAAGCGCAAGAGCCCGGGCCCTGGTGCAGATCTGGCGGCCTACAACGCTGGTGAGTGCGTGGCGCGTGGAACGCCCCCGTAGGGTTGGGGAAAAGTGCGCGGCCTCGACGGCCGGGAGCTGGAGTGAATGTATGCTGGGCAAATAGCGAGCCTTAAGCACCGGAAGGCCTTGCAGAAGGGACGTTAGCCCCCTGGGCTTCCAGCCTGTGCGTCCTCGGCTGGAGCGGGAGGAGAGGGTGCAGTGGTCCGTTGCTGCCCCGGGTGCAGGGCCTTGTCTCTGATACATTGTTTTTTTTTGGAGATGGCTTTTTGGTTTGGGCCTTTGCCCCACTTTGCTGGGCAGGAAGTGTAGGGATGGAGAAAGCAAGGCGGCGCTGACACCAAACAGGCTTCGGGTTGGCGCGGCTGAGGGCGGGGAGCTGCGGCGACGAAGGCAGGGCGGCGAAGGAAAAAGGCAGGGCGGCGAGGGTCCCGAGAGAGGGCTGGTTGTGACCAGGGGCGCCGAGCT